>NC_081540.1:17218682-17518682 GCF_030273125.1 Centropristis striata
TTCTCTCAGGTATCTTAAGGGAACACTGGATCAGTATGTTGAAAGCGACTACACTCTGATCTATTTCCATCATGGGCTGACCAGTGAAAACAAACCATCTCTCAGCTGGCTACGAGACGCATACCGGGAGTTTGACAGAAAGTAAGCTCAACAACATCACTGAGAGTCATATTAGAACTCAGTACATTTACATAACACTATGAATTATTGCCTTCATCTGACTATAACTGGACAACTGAAGTGCATGTAAACGTGTTAGTCTGACTAATGACGGAGTTCTCCAACTCCGATTAAGACACCCAGATAATGCAATTGGAATTGGATTTTCGCCGGCATGTATGACAAGACAACGCATGCTCCACCCCCCCACCCCCAAGCTGGGATATGACCCCGGAATGAAAACATCCAAGAAAGCCGGTCGCATTAGCTGGTCACATTAGCAAGTAGCAGTAACCAGTCACATTAGCAAGTAGCAGTAACCAGTCACATTAGCTGGTAGCAGTAGCCGGTCGCATTAGCAAGTAGCAGTAGCCAGTCGCATTAGCCGGTAGCAGTAGCCGGTCGCATTAGCCGGTAGCAGTAGCCGGTCACATTAGCTGGTCACATTACGCAGTAGAACTGTCTTTGCTCTTCTGTGTGGTATTCTGGTACTAACATGAAGTGTGTGGTGCAATGGTGAAAGAAGTGGAACCAAATACACCAGAAATAGCAGCTGTGTGTCCAAATGGGCTTGTGCAATTGAAATGTGAGGTGCCGCATGCCTTAGTGAAATGTTTTTTATTAAAACATTAACATATTCCTCTCAGAGACCTTATCTCTTGCCATGTGTTTGTGTTTTCAGGTACAAGAAGAACATCAAGGCTCTGTACATTGTACACCCCACCATGTTCATCAAGACTCTGCTGATCCTCTTCAAACCACTAATCAGGTTCCATTTTTATCTATTATTTATATATATATATATATCAAATTACTAAACATTCTTTTATAAATTACATTGACAGGAAATGACATGTCTAAATTTTAAACCTGGTGTTTTCTGACCCTTTTAAAGCCATTGCTTTTTAACAAAACATGTGCCTAGAACACTATGGCTAATCATGTTTAGGACCATTTCACCAAAATGCATCTTTTCACATTTTTTGTGTAAAACTACTGATGAAAGTTGCCTCATAAATTTGTTTGAGAGCTGGCTGTCGTCATGAAACTCGGACTGAATACTTAAATTTAGTATGATTGGTATTTGGAACATTGAAACACATAATGATAACTGTCTTATTAGATGGTTTTGATTGGTAATAACATCCTGAACCAACAAAAACTAGTGCTCTTTAATTCAGTTTCCACACGGTTTTTGTTATTTACCAATGGGAACTTACATGTTATTAAGTTATTAGCAAAGAACAGTATGAATAATAACTTATATTTAAATAAATATAAAGTATCCTATTCGTACTGGTAATTATGGCTCTTTTATTTGGCTCTCGGATTGCCGCGAAAATGAATTGAGAAAACAAAACCAACAAAATCTGCAAATACAGCGGTAGCAGTGTCATTTGGTCAGTGGTGTGGCTACTTTTGTAACTTTTACATAATATTTCTGGGGTTTTTCAAGAAATATGTGCAGTCTGTCTTGGGAAACTTTAAGTCTTGAACATTTCAAATGGTTTCTGGGCATCTTTATCACAGATGAAGGCAATAAAAAATATCTCTAGTGACATCTATTGGACACTAACAATTTCTAGCAACGGTTTGCTGTTAAAAACTGTAGCACAGATCAGGAACATTTAATTTGTCAGTGGGAAGTAAGCTCCTCTCCAGTGAGTTCAGACCACAGTGTGCTACAGGCAGGAGAGATCTCTGCTCCAGTAAGCCTGCAGTAAAAGCTTGCCTGCTTCACATTCAACCTTTAATCTACTGCAAGTATTTAATTCCTTTATGACCTGACAAAGGTTCACTGAGAGTACTAACACAGGTTTTGACATGTAAAAGTTGCTTACCGATCCATCAAATACAATGCCACTTATATACCTATATACTACCGCTCAAAAGTTTGTTCACTTAGAAATGTCCTTATTTTTGAAAGAAAAGCACAATTTTTCCAATTAAAATAACAGACATACAGTCTAGACATTGTTAATGTGGAAAAATGTCTGTTAAAGCTGGAAACAGCTGATTTTTTTATGGAATATGTCTTTTATATTGTCCTGTGTTCCAGTGGCACATTGTGTTAATCCACTTTTATAATGTGAAAAGCTCATTGATCATTAAAACACCTGAGCATTATGTTAGACAGCTGATAACTGTTTGGTGCTGATTTCAGAAGCAATAATATGATCTTATTATTGATCTTATTATCATTGATCTTATTATCTGGAGCTAAAGTTGGAGATTTGTACAGGTAGGCCTGTCACGATAATACATTTTTTAGGACGATATATTTCCCCAGAACGATAAACGATAGTATTGTGGAGTGCATCCTTTTCGACAGCAATGGATATTTAAATCTTAAGAATATTAAACATTGGATTCAAATGTAGAAAATAAATACTAAAACATCCTAGATAAATAAAACATAAATAAATAAACTACTACTCTGTTAACAGAAATTGCAGAGATAAATATTATATTATCATATATTATAAATAATATATAAACAGCTGTTTCAGAGATTTTTTGGCAGTTCCTACTGCCTGTCAAACATTTGCAGTATTACTGAAATACCACAAGAAGTCTGAGTTATAATGCATCCACTATTAGAGAGGCGTGGCTCCTTTAAGAGGCAGGACAGTCAGTGCTAACAGGCTAACAGTTAGCTCTGTAGCAGTACAGTGTATATGTGCTGCAGCAACATGTGTTCACTTAGCGACCCCCGTTTGTTTACAACAAGCACCGGACACTCTGTGCCCAGTTAGTGATGCTGTTTTTTTTACAATAAGCAGTGGACACTTTGTGCACAGTTAATGATGCTGGTTTGTTTACAATCAGCGGCAGACACTCTGTGCACAGTTAGCATGCTGGTTTGTTTACAATAAGCGGCAGCCACCGTCGCTAACTGCAGTTGTTGGGCTGCTGCTAAGCTGAACACTGAAATACAATAATATATATATATAAATATAAAAATAATAGGGACACTTGCACACTTAAGCACTTCATTTATTTGTATTTTCTTCAATACAAAACATGCCAACAGCAAATTTTCCTCATGTATCCTCATATCTTTTTTTTACACAGAGGCACCTAAAATTGTAAGCTCATCGTGTTATTTCCTGCCATTTTAAAAATATCTCTGTTTTGTCAGCATCATTGTTATGATAGCAGAGAAAAAGTGCTGAGAGCAGCAGATAACAAGATAACTGCTTTTGTGTCTTTGTGTAGTTTTAAGTTTGGCAGGAAGATCAACTATGTGAGCTATCTGAGCGAGCTGGAGGATGTGGTGAAGTGTGAGCAGCTGATCATTCCTGCCCGCGTCAAAGAGTAAGAATCTGTTCCACAAATGCACTTTAAAATCATACACAATTATTGTTTGCATTTGATTTCCTACTGGAAGTGTTGGTTGTCCTGACAGAAATCATTTAAACATACACACCTTTACTCTACTTTTTTAGGAACAATTGATCATCTTTGTTTCTGTGTCAGGTACGACAACAAGTTACGAGCGTCTCTGAAACCAAGTGCCCAGCCTCCCATGTCGCCCCCCCACAGCCCCCCCCTCCCCAACCAGGTGTTTGGGGTGCCACTTGAACTGTAAGTCACCAGATCTCTGCTGTCGCTCACACCATTGGCTCTAAATTTAAACTTTTTGTGTTATGTTAACAAGCGTGTGTGTTCAGGCTCAGACAGAGAGATGCAGACGGTGATGCAGTTCCCGTGGTGATGAGAGACACCATTACCTTCCTTTCAGAACAAGGTAACAAGCACAATGCACCAACAAGCTTTTACTGTTATCACTCTCTTATCGTTCCCTCACTAAGAACTGTCTTGTTGTTCTTTTCTCTGTGTGTATCAGGTTTGGAGATCGAAGGGATCTTCAGACGGTCTGCCAATGTGACTCTGGTGAAAGATGTCCAGCTCAGATATAACTCAGGTGAGTGGTGACTTCAGAGGCTGATCGGATGGTTGGTGGTTCGATCCCCGACCATGGCAGCTTACATGTCGAAGTATCCTGAGCAAGATACTGAACCCCAAATTGCTCCCGATGCTGCGTTCATCGGTGTGTGAATGAATTCCCAATGGTGGCAGGTGGGACCTTGGTGGGTAGCCTCTAGCGCTTCGGATAAAAGTACATAAGTGTACTCCAAGTTAGATTTTGGTCTACCATGGCAATTTTCAGTCCCTTGATCTCAAGATATATGAATGAAATGAATTCTATGGGTACCGACAAGTTTCCCTTTTATAGACCTGCCCGCTTTATCCTGCAGTTTTTGAAAGAAACTAAATTTATCTAAGTCTTGGTAAGGAAAAACTAGCATTGTCGTTTTCAAAGGGTTCTCTTGACCTGCAACCTCACGATATAATAAAAAAAGTGGACAGGTCTCCAGACCACCACGTCTTGTCTTGGACTGTGGGAGGTAGCCGTAAAAACCTGGAGACGCTGACACGTGGAGAACATGCAAACTCCACACAGAAGAGCCGCAAGCAGGATTCGAACCCCTGACCCTCTTACTGTTACTCGAGAGTGCTAACCACTAAAAACCCTGGGCAAAAACCATGCAGTTTTCTCATGCCAGTGTTGTAAGCGAGTCACCAATTCTCAAGTCTGAGTCAATCTTGATTCCCCAGTGTTTGAGGTCGAGTCCAAGTTGAAGTCGCCAGAGTCAGAGAAGAGTTAGAGTTGAGTCATCAATGCCTGAGTTTGAGTCTGAGTCCCAATCCCGAATCCCCCGAATTTCTGTGTGTGTTCTGTAGGTGCGACCGTGGACTTCAAAGACATGGAGGATGTCCACTTGGCTGCTGTCATTCTGAAGACATTCCTGAGGGAATTGCCCGAGCCTCTGCTGACCTACCAGCTCTACAACGACATTGTCAACTTCACCTGTATGTCCCAGCAATATAATACTGTTTGTATTTTCATTATCACTATTCCTGGAATTACAAATGCTGCTTTTGCCTGTAAGCAAGCTGGTCTACGTTCAGTGTAGTTCCTCTCAGATTCCTTATTTTTTAGTTATTTAAGACTTTTTTTATTCTGCCACAATATCTTTTAGGCCCTTAACAACTTTTTGTTGACATTTTCTATCAATGCATATGACAAAAATCGTGTGTGTACTTGTTGAACTTGTACACGAGACATTTAAGAAAACTGTAACCATGTTTTGTAATTTCTTGATGTGCCTCAGGGCTCTTTCACAACCCGAAGTTTAGTCCGTTTCAATTGAACTCTGGTTCGGTTAAATCCTTGTTGCAGTTCGTTTGGCCGCTTGTGAACGCTCCAGTCGTACTCTGGTGTGAACCAAAACAACCAGAGGAAGTCTTGGCCCGTTTACAAACGAGCCCTAGGGCAGTTCCATTGTGAACATAATTCGACCCAGTTACAGGAAATGAACCAAATCGCAGTGGATTGTGCGAGGCCTTTTTGTACAATGTACACAGAGTGACAGATGCAACATGACTTGGAGAGGAAAGGTAAAGGTAAAAAAGTTCACATATGGACCCAGGCCCCCACCCTGAGGTTTGCCTGTCAGCTGTGCATCACGATCCATGTGCCAGGGATGCCCAAAACAATCGATTTAGAAATCCGCATCAGAATCATAGTCTTTAAGCCAGGCTTCAGTGAGGGAAATAATACAGCTGTGTTTGTACTCAGAAAGGAAGTTTACACACGCACAAAGTTCATCGATTTTATTCCTGAACAACTTAAAGTTGGCGAGTATGACAGAGAGCAGAGAATATGGCGCAGCTGCTGTCTCCGTAATCTCTGGAGCACTCCTACTCTCCTTCCTCGCTTTTTCAAACGAGAAGCCCCCAAATTTGTTGGAGGCGTTATTGTTTCTATTATCCCTCCAGATTGTTGATGGAATCACAGTTCCCAGATCAAATGATATGGAGAAGGAACTCCTGGCTGTACTTCATTCCATTCAATTCAATTCAAATTCATTCAGGGAAATCACCAACGCAAAAAGTGCCAAAAACACTGCAAAACAATATGCCACATCCATGGTAGACAGATAACAGTGAGTTCAACAGGTTACCATTCATCCAACAGTCGGAAACAACATTAAACAGTACAAAAACAATAAAAACATGACTACTGCTGCTGGTTGCTACTCCTGCAGCACCCTCTCTCTCAAACTGACTTGGACTTCTGCTGAAGTCTGATGTTTGCTTGATATTGGACCGAAGAACACATACAGGAGATGCTGAATGAAGTCCACAAAAAACAATGACGTTTATAAAATAATTTGAGATCAACTGAAGGAGAAAGAATAGATCAGTGCAGTAAAAAAAAAACATTGACAGCATTAGTTCATGGTGCGTTCGGCTCCACGCTGCTTTGTTCATTTCTGTGTTTACATTTTCCACCAGCAACTTTCCAACCAATAAGAAATAATACTCTAGAAGGATTACTAGAAAGATTATTTTTATAACTATTAGCCTATTAGAAATTGCCGACTGGACGCTAAGGGGTTAACATCCCCTCCGGCTCGGCAGCTGGGAAAGACTGCTGCAGGAGGACTGTGTCACTTCGACTCTTTCTTACTCTTCTTACTCCGCCGGCCCCCGCGGCTAAGAAGAGTAAGAAGTCTCCAATAACACCAGAAAAAGTCGCTTTTTTGAAAAATCATTGCTAAGGGGGTCCGAAAAGTTGCTAAAAATAGCGGTAACCAGGCTTTTTTCAGGGGAGAAAAAAGGCCCTGCCCCCTGGTGGTTGGTGGACTACTGGTGTAGAAAGTGCTTGATTAGATATGCAGGAGAGCCGCATTTTAAAATGGAAATATCGCTGACGATCAGGTTAATTTAATCGTGGTGGCCAAAATCGTGATCACGATTAAAAGTCGATTAATTGTGCAGCCCTAGCTGCAAGTATATTTCCAGCCTTCCGCCTTTGAACATGCCCCTCAAAAACTCAACTTAAACTATAAACTCAAACCAGACTAAATACAAAACGAACCAAAAGCATTCATTTCACTCTCATTCAGACTAACCAAACAGACTTGGGTTGTGAAAGCGCCTTTAGAGACGTAACATTGTTTCCAACCTAATGGGTCAAATTCCATATGTTCCAGCTGTTTCCAGTGACAACCAGGCGGCACATATGAAGGAACTGGTAGAGTCGCTGCCAGAGGAAAACTATGCATCACTGCGATACCTCATCACATTCCTGGCACAGGTACGGCTGAAAGACTACTATTAATAACTTCCAGAACCTTTTTATAAGCCGGTCTGACCCACAGCATCCTGTCTGTGTGTTTAGGTATCTGCCAACAGTGAAGTGAATAAGATGACCAACAGTAACCTGGCTGTGGTGTTTGGTCCTAACCTGCTCTGGGGGCGGGACAACGCCATGTCACTCAGCGCCATTGGTCCAATCAACAACTTCACCAGATCACTGCTGGACCAGCAGCATCTGGTCTTTACCTAAATCCCACCTCTTCACCCTGCAGTCTCTCTTCCAGTCAAACACCCTGTTCCATGATAACACTATACACTTTGAAAAGATCCTGTGGACCAGTCTTACATTCTGATTGGCCACTGTCTTGTCGGTATATCAAGCAGCTTCTGGCCCACATTTCCATTTCCATGTGACTCCAGGCATGTGGATGGAAATGGTACATAATTTAGACTGCAGCCAAATAACCCTCAATAAACAACTTATAGCACAAAATTTAACATTCACTTACTTTGATCTGACAGCGGAGAACAAAGGCAGTGATTTAACCTTAAAGTGGCCAAGTATGTCTCGTAAATAATGCATTTTTTTCTGCTTTGTTGTTGCTTTTTGTCATTTTGATAGCTGCCTAATAATGTAGCAGTAATCATTAAAAAAAAACCGACAACGCAAAAACTAGATCTAGTGTGAAAGATCCACTTCCCAATTGTGTTACAGCATCGTCACCAAGTTCTAGAGTTTCCACCAACACTATGACCCCTTTTGCGCTAAATGAGTCTTTAGCGATCAGATCACAAGTGGACAGATGAGCTATATGTGGTCAGATTTCATTCCTGCCAACGCCACTTCTGCTTGAAGCTGAAATTGCCCTGCGCGCTTTTATTACATCGGATAACAACAACAACTTGGGTTGCTAGTTGCTATCTTGCTAGCAGTACCCTTGAAAACAGTCCGGTAATGATATGAGTCTTCAAGTGTTCTTGGACTCAATCTTCTGCTCATATCGAAATTAGACATCTGGTTCCACTTGACGCATCAGCATTTACACTACAAAATATATGTGGTCAAATGCGTCCTTGACCACACTGCCCTACAAAGTCTAACTGCAGTAACTGCCATTTTTGGTCAAAATTGAGTTATAACTAAAAATGAACTCCTTGATGTTTGTTTTATCTTGTGACAAAGTTTTAGATTTCAATTTTGCTTTATTTCAGAGAAATAATCATCAAAAACCACAAAATCCAACTCAAAACCAAGCAGTAATTGCACTTACCACCATCTGCTTTGGATATATATACTTATTTAAACATAAAAATAATAGAAATTATAAGTTTATTTGAAAGAGAAATTATACATAGATAGTAATTAAGTAAAAAAAGTGAGATAAAATGATATTAAGACCAAAATTTAACATTTCTTTATAATATTAAGTCTAAAATATGCA
Source organism: Centropristis striata (assembly GCF_030273125.1). Classification (NCBI taxonomy): domain Eukaryota; kingdom Metazoa; phylum Chordata; class Actinopteri; order Perciformes; family Serranidae; genus Centropristis; species Centropristis striata. The sequence continues at coordinate 17,227,457 of NC_081540.1, forward strand.
CATCTTTGAATAGAGTTGTTAAATACGCTGACAACAAAATCAATTTGAAAATGTTTATTCACTGAAAACAAAATATAAAAGCTGAAAGAAGACAGCTACATTGTAGTCACTGCACTCTGTTTCTGCATTACTTTCTGCAAACCTTTTACAGCAAAATCAGAATGCACTAACTACGTTTTTGGGGTCAAAGGTCAAAAAGATCGTCATGATTTTTGAGCATACAAATGACATCAATACATGTAGAAATAAGTGTCATATCACTTACCTACCTACAACCAATTTGGCCGGCCAGTTAAAACAGGTTAAAAAAAACTTTAAAGCATTTTTTCTCATTTTTTGCCTTTTGTGTAGTTACTGCAGTTAGACTTTGTAGGGCAGTACAGCAAGGTTTGAGTGATTTACACTTTGTTTACACTTGTATTTTAATGCTGACCAACTGTGATCTGAACGCCCAAGATGCATTTTAAAACCAAGTCTAAACAAGGTCTATATGGTTCAAAACTGTAAAGACATGCCTCAAAAACATGGACGAGATTCCAAGTGACAGAAATAACTCTTAAAATTGATCTCCAATGATGTCCAATGTTATTGCACTTTCTTTAGGTTGGAAGACTCAATTTCCTGATTTTTTTGTCACTTTGGTTAAGCTCTGAAAACAGTGGATCCAATATTTCCCATAGTGCCACAAAGGGCTTTTGAAGCTGACTGACTGAATAATAAAGTGAAAGAAAATGGTAGTTCAGTCTTGTTTTACAGGCTAGTGCACTATAAGTTCTGTAACATAATCATGGAGTGTATCTTTCAGGACATAAACACAGAACCTGCAGTCTGTCACATAGTTCATTTCTGACTATTTCACCATCCCATTACACCCAACTAGGGCTCAAAGTAACTTTGGTGTTTGATCTGAAAAAAAAAAAAAAGGTCAGAAAATAGTGAAAAAAGTCTATCCCGGTGTCTCATAGTCCAAGGTGATGTCTTGAAACGTCTTGTTCTGTTAGTCCGAAACATAAAGATATATTTAGTTTGATACAAAATAAAACAGAGAAAAGCAGGAACAGCATTTTCTGACATTTTTGGTTGAATAATGACTTTAATCGATTATCGAAATAGTTGGCGAATATTTTACTGTGAATGGACTAGTCAACTTATCATTGCAGCTCGACACCTGACTAATAATCCTCGTCCTAAGTGCACGTGTTTATACTGGTGTCTAAGAACACAGTCTTTTATCTCTATATGGAGATTAAACTTCCCCAGTCTTTCTCTGTAAACCTGTGCTGTGCTGTCTGTTCTCTGCTGTTTTTCTATGTAGTGCCAAAAAAAAAAATGGCCTCCAGCTTCCACAGAGAGAGCAGGGTGATAATAGATCATGACTAGAGAAATTGAAGCGGTGCAGTTACCAAAAGTCCCCTTATTAGGATCCTGAACTTAACGAGGGGAGAGATTAATGGAGGTCAATGGAAGTCTCAGGTTAACTTGCAAACAGTGAACTTGGTACCAAATGTTGTGGACAATCTTTGAAATGCTGTAATTCTAGTAGAAAAAGTAGCTGTGCGATTCTACCAGCAGATCATTAAGTGTGTAGAAGCCAATCACAGCTGTGCATGTAAATGAAATTAGTGCTGGACCCGAACCCGGACCTGGACCTGGTCTGGTTTTATGCTGACGACTCTCTGCTCTGTAATATAGTCTGTAATATCCTGATAGTGATTTGACTGATATTTATGATTCTTTGTGGCCCCCTTCTTACTCTATATGACTGTGATATTATCTCACTACTTCCACATGTTTCCCCTCCCAACATTATCTTAACGCTGTTGTCATTATAGTAGCTCATTTTGACATTAGTGAAGCCGCTATTTTTATGGTACATCACAAAATTAGAGAAAAGTCTTTATCTTCCTGCTTATTGAGACAGTAAAACCATGGGCTTTAAAGGGATAGTTCAGATTTTTGTGAGGTCATATGAGGAACTTAATAGGGCTGGGCGATATGGACCAAAAGTCATATCCCGATATATTAAGGCTGAATATCGATAGACAATATATATCCTGATATTTTTATCGCAAAGTGAGAGCAAATGTTCAGTCAAAGTCAAAGATAAGATGTCACAAGTAGTTTTTTTGAAACAAAAATCAAAGCTTCATAAAGTGCACATTTAAATAAAAAAAATATCTTAAATAAAAATAGCCTATAAAAAAAAATAGGCCAATCTTTTTCTAAAATAAATATATTTGAGAAAAGAATAACAAACATTACAAAAGAGCTCAATATGACAAACCCTAGTCAGGGCAGCATTTATATTGAAATATTTTTTTTTAACTATATCGATATATACGATATGATCTAATTCCATATCACATTTAAAAATATATCGATATATCTTTTGTATCGATATATTGCTCAGCCCTAGTACTTACCTACAGTAAATGTATTCCATGTATTAGATACTGATCTGCACGTTCCCAGTTTTGAGAACCAGACGCTCCAGGTAGGAAACAGACTTCAGACGGGGCCTGTCACAAAATTTATTTTAACCACTTAAACAAAGCCCTACCTTAAAACTGTTATACCTGTTTAATAATACAATTATAATAATACAATTATTCGTCTCGTTTGGATCTTGTCTGGTTCTCCAAACTAGAAAGTACTGCACTACTAAATTTCGCCTTTAGCACCAACTCTGTGTTCGTTCTGGATCGTTCAGTTACCACACCGGCCCAACAAGAGAAGGCTGCACATTGGCCAAACACGTTCTGGGTTCTGCAGCTGTTTTGTGTGTATATTCCGTCTATAGTCCGAGTTGTCGAGCTGATCATGGGTCCAAGGACTTTACAGTAGAGTTACTCAGAGTACAGGTTTCTTTGTTTCAGCAAATACTGCTTTGAACAGTACCTAACCTTGCTTGGCTCAAGTTCTTTTTTATTTTTGACTGACTGTTATTTTTTGTCTTTTGAAGTTTATATTTGATTTTTTTTAAATACACATGTTTTTTTTTACAACCTAAAGCTGCACTTTTCCTTTTAAATAAGCATCCTTTATATTCAAGCTCACACAATGCTGATTAAGCCAATTGCCACTAGGGGGAGCTCTCCATATTTCTGGGTTGTCAAGCACTTCCTGTCCTTCATAGTCTGCTTTTTCTGGCTCTAATTGGTTAAATGGCATGTACCTGTACCTGTATTACCCCCAATACCTCAAACAGGCAGGAACTGGGGGAGAGACCATAGATTAGCTTATAATGACTCACTGCCAGAGTGTATTTGAGGGTAATAAAGCACACCCTTAGGCTAGTCCGTATTGTCCACCATTTTCAAAATCTTCAATCCAATGCAGGCATGGATCAGCAGTACTGGAGCAGGGAATGTGACAATGGGAAAAAAGAAATGGCCAAACTTAAGTCTGTAGATCAATTAGCTGAAAGTTTAGTATAATAGTTCTTGTAGTTAAACAAACCTTTTCAGGTCTTTTAATCTACCAAAATGTCTGATCCCTAGTGCATAACCAAGTTTTACTTTATTTTACAGACAAATAATAACTTGTTTTTTGCTTTAACTTGACTTGGTACTTCCAAACCTAAATGCCAAGACTTTGGACTCTGGACACTAAATAATATATCTTTGTTTTATAACCTTTGCTTATTGAGTGTATTTACTTTACAGTTGTGTTTAAATGTAGCTTAAGGTAATGGGATCACAAGCTTGTCGGCCTGTCTTAAGGGTCACAGGCCAAAAAATTGGTAGGAAATCCCTTGTCACTCAATTGATCTACATCAACAAGATCTTTAGGTTATTTACATAACCCCGGTTCTCTGAGTAATATGAGTGAGATGTCTCACTATGGGCATGCATCCCATAGTGAGACATCAAACAAAATATGAAAGAGATCCTATGGTTTCAAATTGGCTAAAAGAGAAAAATAAAATCTGCTTCGGAGGCTAGCACTTTTCTGCGTTTTCTAAGATTAATAAATCACGTGTCATTTCCAGGTCAAATAGTATTTCTGAACTCGTCGCTGTCTGGATTTTTTTTGGTCTCCGTTTGGATCCCCAAGCCTTAACTTTTTTTTTCATTTACTGCCATCTATATCCAAATTCTGCTCATCTAAACCATTGCATCTACATAAAATGCAGTTTAGTGTACTGTTGACGTATGGTTTTGTACAGGTATGATATAGTTTACTGTATATGACTTTGGCAGGAATTCACAGGAACAAAACAGGGTTGGCTGTTTGACCATTGATCAGTTGTGTGCCCTTCCTGTAGTCGTGCAGTGTCTGTCAAGCCAAACTATGCTGTCGAATCAGCCGTCTTTTATTTCGTCAATGGCCAAAATTACTAGCAGAGGGTAATTATTAGCGTTGTACTTACTGTGACTGAAAAGCACCAAAAGATATGAGATTTAGCTTGAACGAAGCTGAAGCAAGAAAAAAAAATTCAAATGTTTACCTGTTGTAACTCTCAGTCATGTCAATGCCATGGATTGGCATGCTATTGGTGTATATATGGGTGTGTGTAAGTGTGTGTTTGTATGTAAATGCTGACTCAGCAGATTTGAACAGACAAAATATTTGACTGACGGGTTTAAATAAATAGTTTAGTCGTACAACTAGGGCTCCTGTCGGTTGAAGTGTGTGTGCGAGTGTGTGTGTTTGTGTTGTTGGTGAAAACACGGTTGCTCTGTTCCATCTCGGAGGTACCACTTTTTCATTTGACGACATTAACGTGTGTGTGAGTGTGTGCGTGTGCATGCTTGTGCCTTATTTGTTCCCACCCAACCCCAAGTGATCATGTGATTAGCCATCAAAATGCCAGTGTGCCCGTTCTGCCATAGATTAAAAAGACATGAGGTGTGTTCAGCAAGGCTTTAGTGTCACAGACATAGCGGGGACGGTGGAGCTCCTGTCTTGGCTTGTTGAACGCTGCTCAGCTGTAATGGATGATCACAGGCTTGAGAAATGTACCCTTATTAATCATAACTCCATCACTTCTGAAGATGATCAAGGCTTCTTTAGAATTTTCTTTCTTTTAATTCATTTTGATATAGAGAGTAGACGAAATAACACATTTTTGCCGGACAACCAGGAAGTTAGCATCTCCATGGGGTCTATTGAGAATTCGTCAATGGGATTTTTGCATTGGATTTTGGATCATTCCAGAAAATAAGTTCTGTGGCAAACAGACGTTTCTGATACTAACACGTTTTGTTCAGCAGGATAATTTTCACAAATGAACACCACTTTTAATATTGTTAGTTGAGTTAATGCAGCCAACAGAAGTCAAAAGCTAACGTTATGCTATAGCTAACTACACCACGCTCTCTTACAAGCTAACCAGTCGTTTTGACGGGGTCATCCCTATGTTCCCCGTTTTTCCCCAAAAGGGTCCTCTGTTCCCCTGTAGCAATACATACCAGGGAGCATAGGACCCTTTGGGTTAGGGTTAAGCCTATTTGCATATGCACGTCAAACAGCCCGTAGGCCTACATAGGCCTATTTGCCATGGAATTTGGCAGTAATGGTGGAAAAAGTAACAGACCGGGGACCATAGGACCCTTTTTGGGAAAAGCGGGGAAAAAGGGTCCTATGTTCCTCAGTCTCATACAAAGAGGGGAACATAGGACCCGGGTCCTATTTTGACAAGCTAGTCAAACCGTAGCCTAATAAATTGTTTATTATCCTATTCTACAATCTACAAGAGCTCTGACAAACACGACTAGAGGCTGTAAGACAGACCTATGAGAAAGTTCCTGTCCGTGTCCGGCGTGATGACGTTTAATGTCCCCGACAACCACCGTAGTCTCATTTAGCCACTTGTCAGCAATTGCCTTCAAAATTCAAAAGTGGGGGTATTTATTAACGGATTTTATGTTGACAAGCTTGTGTTAACCACAGTCCTTATTTCAGGCATCTAACCACCAATCCATTCAAAATCCTCACAGAGTTTGAGAGGATAGACCCCAGGGAGCTAACATGCTAACTGACTTCCTGGTTCAAGAACTCATTCCTGTGGCGTTCTATTCTGATATGTAAAAAAACCCTGAAATTGAATTCTAAGTTTTAAGATTTAAATGAGGATGATTTCAGGTTCCTAAATGACTTAAATAGACCCTTTTCCTCCCTTAGTACACTATAATTTAACAAACTCCTGAGAATTGCTTCTATTTTTCTGTTTGTATTTTCTACATTATCCAATAAACCAAGTAATTATTTATACTTCACAAACATTTTCAAATGATTTCCATCATTGTACAACAGCTGATGTTTCAGGTGTATAAAAATGTTGCACAGCCAAATTCTCTCTCCACTTTTTTCCATTTTTTTTTTACTGTATCCTTAAATTTTACAGTAATATCAACCAAGTACATCTGTGTCAAGTATTTTTTCCTTATTTAATTTTATAACTTCACTGTTTCTTCTCAACTCTGCTGATCAGTTACAGCCATGTCCAATCTATGAATCTTTGTACTGTAACTGTTGTCATTGTGACAGTGAACAATTTTTCTCTGTTGGAGAAATGATTTGGTTTTGTTCCAGGCCGATTTATTCAAAATTAGTGATCTTATTTTCTTAACTCTTTTTTCCATCCATTTCTTTTGATATGTTGTTGATGATCTTAAACTTATATGTGTATGGTTATAATGGTAATATACTGTAATATCAATGTGTGCAAACAATAAAGAAATGGTGGATGAAAGCCCAAGTGTTACTGTTTATTGTGACTTACACAGCTTTTGAGCAAAACGTAATCAGAGTATTGTTAAATGTTTTGTTACAATACACTGTAAAACTTTTTTTTGTCTCCATTTACAGTAAATTCTCCTAAAGTATGACAATAATACAGTAGAACATTAATTTCCTTACATTTTAATTTTAATTTATCATTGGTGTAGGCCTAAAGCATGGGTCTCAAACTCGTGGCCCGCGGGCCAATTGCGGCCCTCATGACGATATTTTGTGACCCCCACCTTGATATGAAAGTTTAATGTGAGATTTATATGAATGGCACTTTACCATGTTGTGTGTGGAAGGTCCCTTTAATGACGACGTTAACAAAAAGAAAGGCAGCCGCTACCGGACCGTTTATTATCTGCCGTGTTGTTGTTACTGGAAGAAGTGGAAATGTCATGTAATGTCATTTTGTGTCTTTTTTGGTAATTTTTTGTCTTTTTTTGGGGGGGGGGGATTTTGTCTTTTTTTGGTAATTTTGTGTCTTTTTCTAATAATTTTGTCGTTTTTTTTTGTCATTTTGTGTCTTCTTTAAAGTAATTTAGTGTTTTTCCGTCATTTTGTGTCTTTTTATGGTCATTGTGTGTCCTTTTCTTTTTAGTAATTTTGTGTCTTTTTTTGGTCATTTTGTGTCTTTTTGTAGCAATTTAGTTTTTTCTGTCATTTTGTGCCTTTTTGTAGTAATTTTGTGTCTTTTTGTAGTAATTTAGTTTTTTTTCTGTCATTTTGTGTCTTTTTTGTAATTTTGTGTATTTTTGGGTCATTTTGTGTCTTTTTTTTAAGGAATTTCGTTTTTTTCTGTCATTTTGTGTCTTTTTGTAGTAATTTTGTGTCTTTTTGTAGTAATTTAGTTTTTTTCTGTCATTTTGTGTCTTTTTGTAGTAATTTTGTGTCTTTTTGTAGTAATTTAGTTTTTTTTTGTCATTTTGTGTCTTTAGTAATTTTGTGTCTTTTTTTGGTCATTTTGTGTCTTTTTAAGTATTTTTTTCTGTCATTTTGTCTTTTTTTTTTTTTTTTTTTTGTGTCTTTTTTTGGTCATTTTGATACTGCCTCCAGCGGCCCCCAGGTAATTTGAGTTTGAGACCACTGGCTTAGAGCAATCTGTAGTCTTCATTGTAAAAATGTGAAGCTTATACACAGTATTAACATTTTTTTTAAAAACACTTGTGTCAGCTGTTGATCATAGCTTACGAAAGTCTACGGTCCAGCATAACCTCTAAATTTTGCCAACTTCAAGTCTTCGATTCAAATCTCAGTAGATATTTCTTCAGTGTCAAGACTCATTTGCACTTGGGTCTTCACTGCACTCTGACAAAAATCATATTAGTAAATGCTCATTATGACCTATGAGTAATGTTGGTAGGCAAATTTAGACTCAATTTTAGGCTTTTTTTCTTGTAAGGTTTAAAATAAGGTTTTGCTCTTTAGTTAGTAAAGGTTGCCGACTCCTGTCTTAGGGGAACTGTTAATGTTCATGTGCTGCTGACTCTCTATCTACTTAACATCCTTTCAATCCTTGATTTGTCTTTAGCATACACATTCAGACAAACAAAGGTTAGACTAACTTTATAACCAGTCTGGTGCAGAAATCCATCTCTGGGTTCATAATCCTTTTGGCCTCGGATCATCCACTCTGAGCTTCACTGGACTGGATTTTCATATTACCACCTAAAGGAAGCTCCAACAACAACATGGAGGAGACCATCTCAATGGCTCAGGTGTGTAATGTTGTTAAGGTTTCAGGTTTGTAGATTGGAAGCCCAAGAGTAAACACACACCAGAGAAAAAAGACTGGTCTCAATCATAGAATCTAGATTTTTTACTAGCGATTGAGACTATAGTGTTATCCTAAAAACATTTTCTGAGGTAATAAATCAAGTGAGAAGTTTTCTCATTTTGCACTGAATGGACAGAAATGTTTTTGCAGCCAAACTTAGCACCTTTTCAGTAGAATGCAGCTTAAGGCACTTCCTGGTTTGCCACCCTGCTCAGACCCGGAGGTTACCGCCTGGTCTCAATGCAGCTTTTTATTCAGGTACAGGTTGTGATACACAGTGTGTGTGTGTGTGTGTGTGTGTGTGTGTGTGTGTCCGTCTATCTACTGCCTTCTAACAATTATTCAAATATAACAGTAATTATATAAGTAGCAAAAGAGAATAAAATAATTCATCTTTTACAGTTTCTTACCATGTTTTAGAAATACAGTGTATTACTATAAGAGCATTTGCAGTATATAACTGTATTTTAAATCTACAACAATACTGTCCACAGTTCTGTCAGTAAATTACTGGATATCAAGCACTGTGTGGCCCATGCCTCAAGGAGCTTTCCAGGAAATCTGCTGTGTTTGCCAACTGGATGGATGACTGATTATGCAAGTTTCCATTAACAGTTCTGGTGTGCAAGTAACCCTTTGGAATTAACTGTATTGACAGTTATAGCAGAATATGAAAACCAAAGGTGTTCACCATATACTTGATTCTGAATTGTATTATAACATCCATACATTTTTAGTAGCTTATCCCGGGCCGGGTTGCAGGGGCTGCAGGCTAAGAAAAGTTTTGCAGACGCCACAAATATAATATTTTTTTATTATTATTTTAGATAGTGACTGATAAAAAGGGGGAAACAGAGGGACCTCAGACCGGAATCGAACCCGGGTCCGCCAAATTCTAGTTCCTCCTGCACCCCGAGGCGTTGGTCCATAAATATTTGGACATTGATTTTCAGCGCTATAAGACAGCTGCAGTAGAGTCCTTGTAGAGCATCACCAGGGAAGAAACCCAGCAGCTAGTGATGTCTATGGTTTCGAGACTTCAGGCTGTCATTGACTGCAAAGGATTTGCAAGTAACAAGTTGATTTATGATTATGTTAGTTTGTCCAATTACTTTTGGTCCCTTAAAAAGGTAGAGGGCAGATAAACAATGTGTTGTTATTCCTACACCGTTAACCTGATTTGGATGTAAATACCCTCAAATTAAAGCTGAAAGCCTGCACTTAAAGCACATCTTGATTTTTTTTCTTTTCAAATCCATTGTGGTGGTGTACAGAGTCAAAATGCTGAAATTTGTATCAATGTCCAATTATTTATGGACCTGACTGTAATCCCTCTGGTCGACCCCAGAGCCTTTTACCAGCAGAGGGGCCCCGAAGATGCCCCGAACCACCTCAGCTGGATCCTCTTTACGCCGAGGAGCAGTGATCTACTGTGATCTCCAAGTGTCCAACTGTTTGGTACGTCTTGCTGATAATATAGTACACTGTAAAAAATGTCTGTAGATTTTACGGTAAAAAAAAATTGCTAAACCACGACAGTAAAAGACCGTAAAATGATAAATGGGATAATTCCGTTTCAGTAACAATGAAGCAACGTAAATGCATATATCAGCCAAAACAGATTTTTTTTTTACAGTTTTGTTTTTTGAACAATACATTACTCCACTGTAAAATACACTGTAATATGTATTTAATGTAATATATATACAAGCCACCATTATAATTTTTGCATTTATCTTTAAAAAAACAACAACTTTTTCTCACTGTTAAATGTTTTGTCTGTAACAAAAATATACTGTAATATTTAATGGTAAAATTTTTAATTTATGCAGCATTTATAAAGTATTTTCTTGTCAATTATATGGCAGAACAGCATTTCTTTTGATGGAAAAACTTTTTATTTATACAGTAAAAAATTGAATAAATTGGCAATCTTAAACATGAAATCAATAGTGCCAATATCTTTTTACCGTAATATTTTTTAAAAGTTCTACCGTTTTTACCGTGAAAACAACAGGGTTTTTTTTTTACAGTGTATGTTTGTTTGTTTTTACTTTTAAATATATATTTTGAATCCATGTAAATGCACCTGTTTCTTACTTTAGCTGCACATTAAGTATCCAGTACTTTACACAGCATGTTTGGCTTCCTCAATCATTCAATCGTTCTTTACCGAAATATCAAAGTGGACTATTTTACAACATAAAAGTGTAGCTCAAGCGTGCATGATTGAAAATTCAATTTCACATGTTTGTTTTTGTTATGAACACGCTGGAGATTTACGTCAATGCATATCAGCTTTTTCCTTTTCAGCCACATCCAGAGCAGTGAAGCAACTGCTGCTGCTCATTCAACAGGCTGCTGCTTGACGTATTCTGCATTATCTTTTTTATCTCCCATGCAAGAAAGAGAGGGAACAGATGAAGAGAGGGAGAAGTGGGAGGTGTGGTTTCATCCCGGCTGCCTGATGCTGCACCAGCTCCTGTCCCAGTTTCCTCTCAGTGTTTCCTGAACATGAATGAACTCTGATGCCTCTCCTTCATCCACATCACATAGTTGTAGTGTCCTGGATGGTCTGGACGGTTCAAATTGTGTGATAACTGCATCTGACGTTGCAAGTGAGTACACATTTCTTTTAGTTATTTCAATATAATCTCTAAGGCAGCGTTTTAGTCTTTTTGGTCATTTAATGTCTTTTTTTAGTCATTTTGTGTCTTTTTTTGGTCATTTTGTTGTTGTTTTTTTGGGCCATTTTGTGTCTTTTTTTGGTCATTTTGTGTCTTTTTTCTAGTCAATTTGTGTCTTTTTGTCATCATTTTGTTTGTTTTTGGTCATTTTGTTTCCCTTTGGTGGTCATTTAGTGTCTTTTTAGTCATTTAGTGTCTTTTTTAGTCATTTTGTTTCTTTTTTTGGTCATTTTGTTTCTTTTTGGGCCATTTTGTGTCTTTATTTGGTCATTTTGTGTCTTTTCTGGTCAATTTGTGTCTTGTTGTGGTAATTTTGTGTCTTTTCTGGTCAAATTTGTGTCTTTTTGTGGTAATTTTGTTTCTTTTTTGGCCATTTTGTGTCTTTTTTTTGGTCATTTTGTTTCTTTTTGGGTCATTTTGTGTCTTTTTTGGTCATTTTGTGTCTTTTTTTGATCATTTTGTGTCTTTTTTGTCATTTTGTGTCTTTTTTTGGTCATTTTGTGTCTTTTTGTGGTCATTTTCTGTCATTTTGTGGTCAATTTGAGTCCTTTTTTGCTTAATTTTATGCAATTTTGTGTCCTTTTTTTATAATTTTGTGTCATTTCGTGGTCAATTTGATTCCTTTTTGGGTAATTTTGTGTCTTTTCTGATAAATCCCAAAGTAGCAAGTTAAGGCTGTTTATGTCCCAATTTACTGTATATTTTATTTAACTTTTTCTCGATATTTACCCACAAGTCAGATCTAAATAGCGATGTGAGAAAAAGCGTGCCTTGTGTGTGTACTGTTGATTAATTTGCTATATGCAGAACAATCATGTTTCTGTAGCAGGGCCACCAGTTCTGAATGTTATCACACGATTGAATGGGCGTTATCAGTTATTATCTTAGAGTGCATGGGTTAAACAAAGCAGGGCTTTCACCCAGGAGACCAGAGTGTGTGTCCCATTTCAAAACAAAAGTCAACCATGTTATTAGAAGTAATGCCAGTTAAACCTCAGAAGTCCAGGAGATTTTGGTTCAAATTTGTCAACTTCCTATGCATTCATTTCTGTCTGTGTTTAGCATCTTTCAGTCTGTCCTTACATCACATGCATGGCTCCTTTTGCTCCACACAAACTTTGCTATCAGTCAGATTTTTTATTTTATTTTAATTAACAAAGTTTAAAGCTGCCAGGAACCCAAAATACAAACAAAAAACATGTGTCTATGGAAATGTACCTTTTTATTTTATTTTATTTTATTTTATTTTACCATTTATAAACACACAAAAAAGCAGAAAAAATAATAAATAACAAAACTACAAAACAGTCTATTTGCATATAAATTAAAAATAGTAATAGTTTTCATTGTAGAAAGAAAATTCTAATTTAAAAATGTTATAGAACATAAATGGCACACTGTGAAAGCTCCTATGATTGAACTTTAACTGGCTTTCTCAGCTTGTCTACATATCATATATAAATAAAGTTATTACTTGTTATTACGTGTATTTTCAATAAATAGATGGACTCCAGAGGGTTAAAGTCCAACGTAACTACAGGTACATCTCAAAAAATTAGAATATCGTAAAAAAATATATATATTTTTTTTGTGAAACTCGTATATTATATAGATTCATTACACAGAGTGAAATATTTCAAGCCTGTTTTTCTTGTAATTTTGATGATTCTGGCTTAGAGATAATGAAAACACAAAACTCATGTCTCAGAAAATTTGAATATTACATAAGATCAATGAAAAAAGGATATTTAAACACAAATGTCAGGCTTCTGAAAAGTATCTTCATTTTTATACATCAATACTTGGTTGGGCTCCTTTTGAATGATGAATTTCTGCATTAATACTTGGTGGCATGGAGGAGATCAGCCTCCAGCACCATGTTGCTTTTATAGCAGCCTTCAGCTCATCTGGTGTCTCTCACCTTCCTCTTGACAACAGCCCATTGACTCCTATGGGCTTCAGGTCAGCCCAGTTATCTGGCCAGTCCAGCCCAGTAACACCATGGTCACTGAAGCAGCTTTTGGTACCTTTACCAGTGTGGGCAGGTTCCAAGTCCTGCTGGAAAAGGAAAGCAGCATCTCAAAAGAGCTTGTGGAAGCATGAAGACTCTAAAATGTCCTGCTAGATGGCTGCTATGTTGACTGTGGACTTCAGAAAACACAGTGGAGCAACAGCAGCAGAGGACATGGCCCCAAACCACCACTGACCCAGGACCAGCACATTACACTGACCAGCAATATTGTAGTTTTATACTGACACACTGAGTTTTGTGTTTTCATTATCTCTAAGCCAGAATCATCAAAATTACAAGAAAAACAGGCTTGAAATATTTCACTCTGTGCAATGAATCTATATGATGTATGAGTTTCACTTGAAACACACAAAGAATGACAAAAACACAAATAAAAACACACATAAAAACACAAAAATTACAAAAAACAGATAAAACACAAAAAACGACAAAAAACTGTTAAACACAAAAAACGACAAAAAAACACATAAAAATACACAATAAACACACAAAAACAATTTTTTTTAAAAACAAAAAACACATAAAATCCTACATCAAAAATGTCAAAAAGCACTTCACTTTTTGAAATGATAGACAAAAAATATTGAACTTTTTCATGATATTCCTGTATGTCACTTATGTGGTCCTCATAACAGCTTCACTTCTGGCATTTACGTGCATTTATTTTACTTTTTAAACTACCTTTTATAACTCTTAACCCAGAAGTTTTTCAGCCTGTTCCATTGTCTGTTTCTAGTTGCTTTTAAGACACCGATACATGTTTTAGATGTAGATCTTCACATTTAAAGGGAAAAGTAATTTTCTCTGTTTTCTTTAATCTGCATTACAACAGAACTTTGGTAAAATTGAATGTACAAAAAGTTTTCTTCTTTCTTGATTCTTCTTGCATTTTGGGCAAACTACTTTTTTTTTTAAACATTAACACATTAAGCCTGAAAAAAGGGTTAAATTGAGAATTAGGTGGAGGGTGTTGCATTTTTTTCCAAGTCAAGGGAAGGGTCCATACCACAGTAATTATAGTTAACGAAACTAACAAAATAACGAAAACTAGAGTTGAAAAAACATTTTTGTTAACTGAAATAAAAATTAAAATGAGATAAAAAAAAAAAAAAAAGATAACTAACTGAAATTGTATTTTGTGGTTACAAAACTAACTAAAACTGCGTGCAGTATTTTGTTTTAATTGCTGCAAATTCATGTATTTATATGTGTGCTCAGCAACAAGCAACAGGTTTGAATCATTATCAGTGTGTTTGAATAGTCAACATGTGTGTGTGTGTGACATTGTTTTTGTCCCTTATCAGGAACAATTTTCACCGCTCAGTTGGTCAGCACAAAGGCCACACACTGAGCTTCATAACAACCACTGTTCCCTGCTTCTCTTTACATTAATTCACTCTGTGCAATCCATGTGTAAACTCCAAACCGTTGAGTTTTTATATTCTATATCTTTGCAATAAATTAATTCCATCATTCAGTATCGCAGGTTTTCCTCAAATAACTTGTTTTTGATCTTCATACATCCTAATTTTTTGTTTTGCTTATAATGCACAAGGTCGTTTTTGACCCTTGTTGTGCATTAGAAGGTGTTTATATGTTGTCACCAATTTAAAACCTGACAAAGACGACACAAAAATTAACTATCCTATTTTATTAAACTGGTGTTTTTCCAATGGAAATTACATTTTTGTGGCTCTAATAAGTCCCAAATGTAAAATATGTGATTTTCCAATGTAATCTGGTGGTTCTAACAACTCTTTTAAAGTTAAACCTTCAAAATAAGACAAACATAGTTACACATATACTCAAATTGTTAATTCAGTGTATCACTTTTTGTATCACTACGCTTCTAATGTACAAGGTCATTTTTGACCCATGAGTGTAAACTTGATGTAATAATACAAAAAATATTTTTCTTCATAAAGTATGAAAGGAAAAATGTATATAATGATCTGTTGTAATAAAAAAAAAAAACGATATTCAAACACACAGCAGCATGAAATAACATGGGGAATGAATGCGGGTCATTTTTGACCCATGTTGTGCATTAGATGGTGTTTATATGTTGTGAATCAAAGGGTTAAAATAAGAATGCTGCTCATGAGGCCTGGATTTATTTTCAATTTTGTATTCTTATTTCAAGGTTTTTCACGACTGTCATTATGAACGTGACTCCCGGCAGCTGTACGGCAGAGATGCCGTATGGATACCAGCCCCGTATGAAAGGCTTTTACATTGCCACTGAGCTTATCATCGCAGTGCTGGCCATCATAGGAAACCTCCTGGTCTGTCTGGCTGTCACCCGCAACAAGAAACTCCGCACTGTCACCAACTATTTCCTGGTGAGGAAATCTGTTTCATCCCGATCTGAAATGTGGGAGCGTAACAAACCTCAAAAGTGTGTTTTAATTCTTTATGCATGTGTGTGAAGGTGTCCTTGGCAGTGGCGGACATCCTGGTAGGATTGGTGGCGATTCCCTGTGCAGTGCTAACAGATCTGGGTCGACCTCGCCATAACCTGCCCCTCTGCCTGGTGCTGCTTAGCATGCTCATGGTACTCACCCAGGTAGGAACGCTGCTGGTCACCAGTTCATATGCTGTCACTCTGTCCACAATAGTTCCTTATGAGGCTACAGGTATGAAAATGATTAGGGTGGTGAGGGAGGGTTGAAAACTTGTGCCCCACATTCAATTTTTGTTTTATTGTTTTAAACATCTGGTTAGCATTGGGAAACTAAAATTCTTGGTTAAGTTTAGGCACCAAAACTACATGGTTAAGATTAGGAAAAAAATTAGGTTTTTGGCAAAAATTACGGTGGCCCTGAGAGCTCACAGTTCAGCAAGAAAACACATGCAAATACACAAAACACAAGCAAATTGAGAAAGCATCTTCATCAATTTGACAACACAAGCACAGTATTTACAAAACATGCTGTAAAGACCACAACACAACAGAAGTGTTTCCAGAGGACACTTAAAAGTGATGCACATGTCTGGACACGCTTGATATTATCACGTTATTTCATGATAATGATAATTTTACATTATAACGTGAAATTATTACGTTATTTTATGATAAGGATATTTTCATGATAAGGATATTTTAATGTTACAATGTGATATATTGTGTATCAATCACATTGCAGTTAAACAGATCAAATAAATGAATGATAGTTGGTCTCTCTCAACGGCACCGAGTTGGTCTTCGTCTTGCTAGCCGGCTATTGCTAACACACTATTGATCGCCAGCTAACGTGAGCATGCTATGATCAGCCGCTAACATTATAACGTGAAATTATCATTATTTTGAAATAACTTTTAAGTGTCCTCTGGAAACAGTCTACTTGCAGCACAGTCAAATTGATGATGATGTTTTCTCAATTTGCTTGTGTTTTGTGTATTTGCATGTGTTTTCTTAAGTTGCAGTTGCTGTGAGCTCTCAGGGCCACTGTATAAAATAACTTAAAATAACTTTGGTGCATAACTACGGACCTATAATTACATACAGAAGTTAATTTACAGGTTTACTTAAAATATGTCTCCAGTCTAGCATTTTGGTTCAACGCTTTTTGCAAAAAAAACGGCCATTTACCTATTGACCTAAATACAAATAGAATTTTTTTTGCAACCGGTGGTGTCTCCCCCTGCTGGACATCAGAAAGAATGCAGTTTTAAGGCGCCATGTTGGCCTCAGTGTTCAGGCCCAGAGGTCGAAGATGGGGGTGGATCAAGATATTTTTTAATAAAATTTTATGGACAATACAGTATGTGCATAGCAGTCCCATATTGCATGTGCTATTTAAAAAAAAAAAAGTATATGTTAAATGTATTTATGAATTAATTAAATGGGATGTTTTTTTTAAACATTTATCTCTCATGTATTTATGCAAAAATAAATTCTGATTATAATTTATTGAATAATTTGTATTTGCACTTCTTGCAGTCGTCCAGCAGATGGTGCTGTTATCCACATATTACATTGCAGGTATAAGTGCAAACAGTGAAAGAGAACAGCCACCAGCTGCCTGTATTCTATGAGATGGAACAGTTGATTGCAAACTAAGCTCTCTTTTATTTTGTTATTTTATTTATTTTTAAACGCCAAGAAACTCATCAGTTTCTAATCATACTAAAGACTCTGTATGGCCTCCCTGTCTTCCAGAGCTCCATCCTGAGTCTGTTAGCAGTAGCAGCGGAGCGCTACATGGCCATCCTTCTGCCCTTTAAGTACCAGCGCATCATGAGCCCAAGGAACGCCCAGCTGGCCCTGCTGGCCACATGGGGCCTGGGAGCCATCACTGGCACAGTGCCCCTCATGGACTGGAGGAGACAGACAGACTCGGAGTAAGAGAATAAGGACTTTGTGTGTGTGTGTATATCAAGGTTATAATAGTTTTGGATTTTTCATTAGTTTTAGTTTTAATTTTGTTGTGAATTTTTGTTTTCAAATTCAATTAGTTTTAATTAGTTTGCTTGTTTTAGTTTAGTTTTTGAAAATGCTTAGTTTTTTATTAGTTTTAGAGTTAGTTTTAGTTTTTTTGTAATGGGGTATTTGTTTGGTGCAAGATTCAAAAAAGTCACAATAAATTATGCCTTTATTTCCTTTTATTATCCATCTCAGCCCCAATAATTTTATTAAGTCATAAAACCAGGTAGATGAAATAGGTTTCATATCAACCAAAAAGGTTTACGTATGAAAAAAGTTGACAAAGACGAAAACGAAGGACATTTTCACTATAATTTTAGTTAGTTTTGTAACCACAAAATACAGTTTCAGTTAGTTATCGTTTTTATAAAAACTCTCATTTTTATTTTTATTTCAGTTAACGAAAATGTTTTTTCAATTCTAGTTTTTGTTATTTCGTTTGTTTTCGTTAACTATAATAACCTTGGTGTATATATGTATATATATATGTGTAAATATGTGGGTGTGTATGTCATTCCAGCTATTGTATCTTCACTTGTGTGGTGGACATGAGCTACATGGTCTATTTCAACTTCTTCTGCTGCCTCCTGGTGCCACTGGTGGCCATGTTCATCATCTACGGCCACATTTTCCTCACTGTCCACCGTCAGCTGAGACGCATCGCTGTTGCCAGGGGACCCCCAGAAGATCGGACAGCTTCAGGCAGTGCAAGCACCGGAACAGAGGACATTGGGAGTTCTGCATCTGGGAGCACCATGGGATGTAGTGCAGACATGGGGAGAGGAAAAGGAACCAGCAGAGAAAAGAAGGAAAATATGGGAAAATGTGTAGCTGGGGAGGAAGTAGAGTCTGGCATTGGGTATCTTATTGAAACTGAGAATACCATCGTCTTTCCAAACCGAGGGTTAAGGATTGCCTCGGCTGAATCTACCAGCTCCGCCTCTGGCCCTGCAAACCCCCGTCCAGGAGAGTCCAACCAGGCCAAATCCAACGTTCCAACTTGTCAGGAGATGCGTAAAGCCACCTCCCTCTTCCTGGTGCTGTTCCTCTTCATGGTGTGCTGGATGCCCATCCACCTCATTAACTGTGTTCTGCTGCTCTGCCCACAGTGTGAGGTCCCCATGTCAATCACACTATCAGCCATTTTGCTCTCCCACGCCAACTCGGCCCTCAACCCGATCCTGTACGCGTACCGTATGAGGTCGTTCAGGCACACTCTGATAGGAATGTGGAGAGGAATTTGGAGCGTTATGCCAAAACAGCAGTAGAGCAGCACTGTGGTTCAAACATGCTGAAGGTCAGGGCTGGTTAGGGTTGCCAACTCCCTGAAAATAAATAAGGGACCCCTCATTGGCAGGGCCGGCCCACCCGATTGCCTTCACCCATCCTGGTGTAGTGAATTTTTTAGCCCCTTTTTTTGGTGAGTGAAGTGATTTTTTAACGATTTGACTCGAACCTGAATTTAATTAGATGCATATTTGTGTGTGACATGAATACATGGAAAACAAATTATTATCTAGCGATTCACTTTAATACAAAATAACAATGGGGATCTAGTCTTCAATGATGTAGTGGAGTTTGCTGATACCAATTTGATTTACTCCTTTTATTGGCTTTTAAAATGCAGCATGTATGCAACTGAACGGTCATTTTGGAAGATTTTGGCATTCCATAATTCCAAATTTTGCAGTAAAAAGGCATGAAATTCATGTCATGAGCACATGGGGACCTGGTCTTCAAGAATGTACTGGAGTTTGCTGATAACAATTTGATCAACTTATTTTATTGGAGCAGCATGAATACAACTGAATGGCTATTTTGGAGTCATGCTGTCAGCTGACAAACGGGCTACCGTAAAGTGCAATGTAATTGCGCACTAAAATTTAATTGACAATTTGTCCACTGATTTTTGTTGCTATCTACAGCTGTTTCACTACTTTTTCCCAACCGCAGAACTTCCATGTTTTAGTCTTGTCAGTACTTGGATGGGAGAGTTCCTGGGAATACCACTTCACTTCTCTTTACAAACAGCAGAGGGCGCTGCTGCTTCATCAGTGGAGGGAAAAAAAAGGATGGGAGATGATTTATCCACTAATTTATTATCTGTAACTGCCTATCAATAAATTTAAAAGGATTTGAAATAAAACACATAAACCTATCTGTGATATAAGGGAGGAGGAGTTTTTATTTCATTTTTTAATAATTGATTTTTCTGCTTTTCTTTCAACACCAAACTGTTTTTTAAGTACCATGCAACAAAATAAAATTATAAAGTAAATGAAAGAAAACCGGAATGTTTTCAGGAATCTATTCTTCTGTAAAAATAATTTTCCAAGAAAAATAAAAATGTTGATTGCTAATTCATGTGTTTAATCTTTTCTGATACACAAATCACATTTTCCTTCGTTAATTCAGAGAAATTGATCAAATCTAGGGAATAACCAGTAAGGCACGTCTTCCCAGAAGGCACTGGCATATTTACATTTGTAGAATACATGCTCTGCTGTTTCAATATGTTATATATTCTTTATATCATTTTAAAGTAGACTTTTAAAGGGCGCTGTTTGTCTGTAAAGGATGAGATAACCCCGCCCATCTGATGTCATGCCCCGCCCATGTCATACATGACCCCGCCCACCCTGCAGACAGGTTATTGGAGGCAGAGGCATTCTTCTCTGCCATCCAATAGTCCTCTCGATCAGCCCTTTAATTTTATCCCTCTGGATGTGGTGGAAGTCTACAGAGCTTTAAAGCAACTGGATTCTTCCAAATCTGCTGGTCCTGATATGATAGACCCATATTTCCTCAGGATTGCTGCAGATTTTATTGCAGACCCACTGACTCATATTTTTTAATCTTACTTTCTCCAATAATCAGATCCCTATTATTTGGAAATCTGCCTTTGTTTTTCCTTTGCTGAAAGGAGGTGACCCCACTGTCCTCAATAATTATAGGCAAATCTCTAAATTATGTGTTTTAGTCAAAATTCTAGAGAACCTGGTCAGTGAGCAACTTAAAGTATTTTATCACACCATCAGTCAGGTTTTAGAAAATGGCACAGTTCATCATCTGCAGCTTTAAAAGTGGTGAATGATTTCATCCAGGCATTTATGGAGTAAGACCGCTGTCAAAAAGATGTGTCCATGTTATAAGCATTCGTATTTGTAATGATAAACATTTGTGTGTAAATAAAAAAGTTGTACCCAAAATTCTGCTGTCACACACATGAGTCTGATAAATTATTAGGGTTAGGATTGTTTTTATGTGAGTATGAATCTAAAAGCTGTGAGTGCAAAGTCTTGTGAATACAACTCTAATTTCTACGACTACGAGTCTTCACTGTGAACACGAATTCAAGTTTGTGGGTACGAGTCGAAAAACTGTTGAAATGACGTCACAGGCAGGTCACAGGCAGGTCACAGGGGAAAGCAATCGAACCCCGAAAAATGCGCCGAAGGATGGCTGACAACATGGACACCGTCGGGGAAGCATCATCATAAATAAAATGTCAACTTTATTTAATAACAACAACTAAATAAAAATAAATAAATGTTGGATGTGTTATTTACTTTACCTGTGATGATGATGATGATGCTTCCCCGACGGTGTCCATGTTGTCAGCCATCCTTCGGCGCATTTTTCGGGGTTCGATTGCTTTCCCCTGTGACCTGCCTGTGACCTGCCTGTGACGTCATTTCAACAGTTTTTCGACTCGTACCCACAAACTTGAATTCGTGTTCACAGTGAAGACTCGTAGTCGTAGAAATTAGAGTTGTATTCACAAGACTTTGCACTCACAGCTTTTAGATTCATACTCACATAAAAACAATCCTAACCCTAATAATTTATCAGACTCATGTGTGTGACAGCAGAATTTTGGGTACAACTTTTTTATTTACACACAAATGTTTATCATTACAAATACGAATGCTTATAACATGGACACATCTTTTTGACAGCGGTCTTACTCCATAGGCATTGGATTGCAAAAAATATTGTGCAGCCCTTTTTATTGATTTATCAAAGGCTTTTGACACAGTAGATCATAACGTCTTGGCAAACAATCTTTTTTAATATTGGTCTTTCTGAACATGCTGTCTGTTGATCCTCCAACTACTTATTGTCAAGAACACAATCTGTGCTGATTTCCGGCTCTTCCTCTGCCTTCCTCCCTTTGTCAGAAGGTGTGGCCCAGGGCTTGATCCTGGGTCCTCTTTTGTTCTCGCTATACGTTAATAATTTTTGTGATCATGTATCAAATGCCTCATTTCATTTCTATGCAGATGATACAGTCATTTATTGTTCATCCCCTTCCCTAGTAGCTTCACAGCCCTCGGGCCTAGGGGCTTTTTAAGGGAAATAAAACAGAAGTCAAACTAGCTTTCCAACAAGTGAAACAAACCTATAAACAAGCGAGTAATTGCCCCCCACTGGTACCCATGGTAATGACTTTTTCCAAACAACTGTCAACATTTGACTCAGACCTGAAATCCCACTTCCAACAAACAGTTTAAACAAATCACAGCACATAGAAGAAATAAAAACCTAGGTGATATACTAGTCCACACGGCATTCAGTAAACCTACTAACAACCACCAAAAAATAAAAAAAAGATAGTGGGGATGAAGCCAGGGGTTTGATCTGGGAAGGTGGGGTGGATCTTGAGAGCAGCTTAAGGTGGACAGCGGAGGGGTTGATGACAGTCTCTATTTCGTAGGGTCCAATAAAGCGAGGGGTGAGTTTCTTAGAGGTGGCCTGAATAGAAATATCTCTTGAGGATAACCAAACTTTCTTACCTGGTGTGTACTGGGGAGCATCAGAACGGCGGAGCTCCATGCAGATGGGTCCTTTTCAGCCATGCACCACTGTCCCAGGAACTGATTAGACCGTTCTGCTAGGCCATTGGTCTGTGGATGGTAACCAGACGTCAGACTCACGGTGGCCCCCAAAGCCTGGCAGAACGACCGCCAAACTTGAGAGATGAACTGCGGGGTCCGATCCTCTTCGTCTCCTCCTCCCCCTCCTCCTCTCCAGAATTTCAGTAGAGGTGAGCAGCCCACCAGCTCAACCCAACTAACAAAAATGTATCCCACAAAAACATACTTCAAGATCCTACAAGCTATTCATCATTCTGAAATCATAACCAACTCAATTACAACGGACTCTTTCCCTAAGGGCATGAGAAACAAGGTAAAGAAACTTACCATGTTCATCAAACCTGCGGTGCCAAACCCTACCATCCTGGAGAGAGTTAAAATAAATACAGATAATTGGATGAGAGTTAGCATGGCCAATGGCAACGGCAAAGCGCTGAGTAGAACCTCTCCACCGCAGAGCCAAAACTAGTCCGCCACTGCTTGTGTAGCATAGTGATATGGGCAAATCCTTGGTGCAGGTTGAGTCTGGTTCCCCTTCTTTAAAGTTACTGCTGGCTCTCGTCTCGAGCTGAGCCTAGATGGGGCACGTTCTCCATCACGTTTAGGCTAGTTCCCAGATTGTGTCACAGAGGCTCCATCTCAGTTTTCCCACATTTTGGCTTCCTTCTTTCTCAAAGCATTCAGACGTTCCCACCATATCCTGTTCCGTCCCATACGGCACTGGTTTTAGGTCCTTGTTCACTCGCACGTCTCCCACTTTCTTTATAGATGATGCCGTGTCTAACAGGTCTACATAAAACAGTCCACTCATGAATGTGTTGTTGTAGTATTCTTTAGACCCTATTCTAAAATTTACCTGCTGATAGGAGTGGTTCAGTTGGCTTGGCTCATAGTAGACACACAAGTAAGTCCCTTCATCTTCTTTCTTGACACTCTGTATTAACAGTGAACAGTCTCCATTTTGTTCTTCATTTAGGAAACATCTTCGCTGCATGGGGCAAGGCCCATCTCCACTTCTGAATAAGCAGAAGAGTAATATGCAATAGGTTGGGGGCTAGTCCCTGTACCAGTGGGCTGAGCAAGAACAGTGCAGGCATATCTGGCCTCATGAGACGACGAGACATACATCACAACATTTTTTGAATAATCAGGCAACGTCAATGCTGGTGCCTGTAGCAATTTCTGTTCGATTGTTGCTAATGCCAGGTAACCTTCTTGTGTCCAGGTGAGATTAAAATGCAATTGACCGCTTCCAGTGTCTTGAATAAAAGCTCTCAGAGGTCCTGTGAGTTCAGTGTAATTCTCAACCCATGCAGAACTATAACCCGTAATCCCCAGGAATTTCAACATTTCTCTGACTGTCCTGGGTCTTGGTGCTTTCCCTATGGCCTCCAAATGATGTCTCTGAGGAAGGGAATGGTTCGAGTGTTGGCGTGATTTATGAACATATATAAAGCACAATGGATCCCCGCGAAATTGAGTCCAAGCGCAGTGGCAAAAATATTGTTTCTTCATACAAATCAATAAAGTCATCACCATCACCCCAGTATTCATAAGCACAATCACCGTCTAATTTTTGTAAAACACTGCAACAGTTTTAACATAAACAACTCATATCCTGTTGGATTTATTCAAACATTGACTGAAATCATACTGTTTTTTTTAAATTAATAGACTTTTACCATTACCCACATATTAATCAAAAACAGATTAAATGAATGAACCACACAAAATCAATTTAAATTGTTCTTGGCAGTGATTATTCCCATGCTGACACTGCAAGACAGCCAAGAGGCCAGTCACAAATAGTTGAAATGACAATAAAGGTTTTGGCCAGCAGGAGGGTTTGTGAGCACATGAAGCCTCGACAAATTAACCTTTTTTTGAACCAATTGGATGGAAAGCTTCAAGGCTTCATGGGGCTTCATCTGGCCATCACAACTAAAAAGCAAACAAAATACAAATAAAGAAAGTCCATCTGTGGCGTACATGTGGTCCCAACACATACTTTTAAGCATTTCCATTTTAAATGTCAACTGTTTTAGTATTTTAAAAAACTCAGATTCATCTAGGATTGAAAACAACATTACTGTAATGGTTTCTGAATGAGCCACAACATGACTAGTAAGTCACGACTGAATGAGAGACAGTTACATTCACAGATCAAAACATGTAGATCAGAATCAAAGGAATGATGTAGAGCAACAAATAGTATAATAGGCTGTGACGATAGTCCCACAGGGACTACTGTTTCATTTTCACTTGTAAATGTCAATGACTTTGTGGCAAGACACAGCAGAATTCACTGCTTTATAATATGAGCCGTTCTCCTCTTAAAACAGGCCCATATGTTGTTTCTACAAGCAGCTTAATACACCTATATTTATGTTTATGTTTATTGTTAGGCTGTGACCAAATGGCCGCAATCATTTAAATAGAAGGAATGGTGGGAGCCAGGTAGTACATAAAATATATAAAATAAAAGTGACAAAGTCTACATCAACAGGAGGTCAGGGTGGATGGATGGGTCAAACAAACTTTAACCCAGGAGACCACTTTTTGAGACAAAATGTAACCAAACTTAACATTGCTACATGAATTAACATTAAGTATGTAAATGTGTTATGTTCTTTGTTACACAGAGTGTCTCATATTTACAAACAGAAGTAAACATTGTAAATTATTCCATAAATATATTTATAATATATTTCTGTTTATAATCTCTAACCTGTATGTTGTTGTCTGCTAGGCAGACACAGCGCAAAGTGTTCAAAGTTAAGAAGTAGAGAGACTAGAGAGAGGGACGAGCGTGAGAGAGAGAGAGGGAGAGAAACATGAGTGAGAGAAAGAGCAGAGTTACCGTCATTCTACAACTGGTCAAGGGCGCACACAGTAAATTGTTTCTTTTGTTATGTATTAATCTCTTGATCAAACTGTACCGAGTGGTTTGTGGTGTGAAACGTTAATTTGCACAATAGTTCATTTGCGTTACATTACTGTGTATGAGCCAGCTAGCTTGCATTAGACTGTTGACACATTACCACATGCTTCACTTTGTATGCTAGTTGTGCACTACATGAGAAGTTTGCTTTGTTCATAATTCACCTCAAGAGTTTGAATCTGACATTTAATTGGTTTAATAAGGTAACAGTGTTAATTCTTGCTTAGAAGTAATGTAGAGGTAATCAGAAAGTTTTACTGTAGCCTAATTGTGTTACATTTACTTTTGAATGATTGGAAAATCAGCTGTCTGTTATAAATATTCATTTAGATTTTTCATCTCCCCATTTTTAGTTTTCACGGTGTTCAATGAAGATGTCCATTTACATGTCCAGAAGAATAAATGCACTTTATTAACATCAGTATGAAGTGTGGACTCAACGACTGACCAGGAAGTAGTTACAAACATAATCAACATACTTATTTTACAAACATGATCTTTTCCTAATTTTAACCAAGTAGATTTGTTGGCTACATTGACCAAACACAACATTACAAATCAATTTATTTTTTTTAAGGAAGGTATTGTGTTTTAAAGCTTTGATCGTACACAGTCTTCTTCAGCAGAATGCAGGTCTACAGGTCGTTGAGGAAGTCTTCTCCAGATGTGATTATCTTTCTCAGTGCACTCAGTATCAGCACATCATTGTCATCATTCATGTTTCCATCTGAACCATAGTTCTTCACGAGGAAGATGGAGCTCTGTGGAAGACCCAGCAACAAGCTGAATGCATCAACCTGAGTTTTAAAGTAAAAGCATTTTCAGTTGATCAGTTATGGGGCGACCTGAGAAGATCTTTGTGCATAAAAACAGAAAATTGAAATTGGGAATCGAATTCCGACATAATTCTAAAAATGTTTTTAATAAATCACCAGTAAAAAAACTACCTGTTGCTTCAGGTACTTGCTCTTATAGGCATCCTTTATATTTCTGTTGGTTTTAGGACAGGCTTCATCCACTTTGGTGAGAATAGCCAGTTGGGGAATTCCTGTCAAGACACAAACCTAATCAGTATTATATGCTTTTATTTTGCTGATTATAAAAAGACAATGTGACACCATTATTCCACATAGAGTAATAACCACTGTGTTGTCTGCTCATACCCATGTCACTGGCTGCGTATCTGACTTCTCTCATCTTCTTCACAACTTCTTCACTTATTAAAGATACTGAGCCGACAGGAAGCACACAAACCAGAACGTGAACTTTGTCGTCCAGAGTGGGAGCTGACCTGTAACCTTTATCACCCTCCATCAGTTCCTGGCTGGGAGAGAACTAGAAAGCAACAGAAATACAGAAGAATTATATTTTTCTTACTTGTTAAAATAATAACCTGTACTAAATATAAATAGCATGGTGTAGTGTGGCAGTACTGCATCAGAAATGCAGCAATGCAAAGGCAGGCGAGAAGAAAACTGCTTACTGCAGCAGTAAGAGGAGGGAAATACATTAATTTCATTAGTTTAAACTTCAGAGATACACACAATACCCTGAATCCAAAGAGAAAACAGGGCACCTTTAAATGATGTCAGAGTTTTACCTTGTAACCGTCTTCCACATGTCCTTTCAGGGCCAGTTTGACGTCTTCCACAAGAACACCAGTGTTGGTATCTTTCTCAAAGCCCATGGTGTCATTGAAAACGAAAGAATAAAAGTCGTCTGGACCTTTATGGATTTTGTAGGTTTTGTACTGTAAAACAGAGGGCACAATTACTTACATCATCTTAGTAAATCCCTGATACAAAGACAACTCTTACAACAATAAATATCTAAAATCTTTGTGGTTTATGCATTCGGTGAGCAACTTTCACACAATGGGCCCCAGATTAAACCCTTGAATCTATTTCCTAGCTAAATTTTAACCCAGAGTTTAATGTGAATTAAAAAACAGTTCAGAGGGTTTACGAGGATTAGGATTGTATTTCTTTTTTTTTTAACTTCTTTTTATTTCCTTTTCTCCAGGTGCAGTCATACATTCAAAAATTCAAAGAAAATTCAAAGAAACAGCACAGGTGTACATGGGGTAGAGGTAGTCCATGGAATTTGGCATCCCAACAGTATCCAGACAGAGTCCGTACTAGGATTGTATTTCATACATTACTTGAATCTAATATAATTTCTACGTCCATTTAAGATACTCCAAATGCAGATTTTTTGTGTAACTGTAGATTATCATAGAAACTGAATAAACGTGGTCATCAATTCTTTCTGCTAAGTTTTAAGTTTTTAACTGCATGCAGTTCTTTAAGAATTTAAAGTTTTGCTGAATATTTTTGTCTGACAACAATCAACAGGTATTCATACCTTTTTGGTGAAGCTGCTCCCAGATGTTGCATCTGTCAAGGCTCGATCGGTAATTCTGCCTTGTAAGACACTATCCACAGAGTTGATGAAACTGGACTTGCCGGCACCGACTGGTCCATGAAGCAGAATCCTGAGATGTGTGGCTCCTTCTTTTGGTTGGTAGTTTTTCACAAAAGTGAGGTCTTCCTGCTCGTCCCTGTTACATGACAGAACAATATTAGATTAAAATACTGCATTAATATGATACTGAATTATATTATTGACTGCACAGTAGGAACAGTGGCCCTCATTTATCAAACGAGCGTATGTCAGAAAGTGAGCGTAAAGTGGGCGTACGATCATTTCTACAAGCCTCGGCATTTATCAATTTGGACGTGAGCGGACGGTACGATCAGATCTCACGTCTGCTCTCAGCTCGTGTACGCAAATTTGAGTCAGCGTGAAGTCCACACGTCTGAGTCGGAGAATTGATCTGAGACTATTGTATCGATGCCTGGAGCTGATAAAACTGATAAAACACACGCTCACACGAGCGTAGAAACGAGCGCAGATCTGAGTGTATATTTTGTCTTACGACAGGGTCCACGTGTGATTTATCAAACGATCGTATCTCTCCAATCACAGCGTAAGAATGATCGGCTGTTGATAAATGTGGTGGCTCGAAACAAGCGTCATTTAAATACCACGCCCTAATATATACCCGATTCAGATGGCTCGCCTTCAGAGTTTACGACACCGAAGGGCGCAATACGGCCAAAAGGAGGATTTTTTCACCCTCTAAAGTCAGCTTTATTAGCAAAGTGCACCGTTACAATTAACAAAAGGGGCAACATAGACATATAAAAGAAATACGCAGCGACGGAGGTTTATGAAATAAAAGTACTTATAGTTATAAACTCAAACAAGTTCAGTGAATATTTTACATTTGGAGCACGGACTTAGAAGTTTTCAGCTTTTTGGTTGAAGGAGGTAAACAATGTTTTAAAGTAAGTTTTAATTCTAAAAGAAGAGGAATTTCTCAGTCAGAAAGTGAAACGCTGACGTCCAACAGCTGCAACACAACAAACTAGTTTTGTTTGGCAGCATAAAAAGTGAAAAAGAAGGAAATCAGTGGTGCCGTCAGCAGAGTAGCGGACTATTAAACTCCCGGCGAGGTTTGAGTAATTACATCGTGATATATAAAGCCTAATAATCAATATACTATCCGAATATTGCTATTATTATGATGGAGATATTATTGACCTCTTTACATTTACTAATAATGATGTCCTATTCAGAGGAGCGTGTGGCAGCGCTGATTGGAAATGTTTCTATTCGGGCAGCACCCCTGGTGAAGGAGACGCTGACGCTCCGGTGTCGGAGCTGGATAATAATAATAATAATAATAATAATAATAATAATAATAACAACAGTAAACAGCAGAAGACAACAACATTTAATATCCTCGGCTGGTATTCTGTTTAAAGAATTTCACGATCGCAGGGTGTATTTATTTTTGGATTATGTTTTAATAATAAATTATGTAGTCTAAACATGTTTTGCTTTGTCACTATTAAAAATCAAAACACCACAGATTTTTATCAGCTCCAGGCATCGATACAATAGTCTCAGATCAATTCTCCCACTCAGACGTGTGGACTTCATGCTGACTCAAATTTGCGTACACGAGCTGAGAGCAGACGTGAGATCTGATCGTACCGTCCGCCTAGTCCAAATTGATAAATGCCGAGGCTTGCGTAGAAATCATCTTACGCCCACTTTATGCTCACTTTCTGACGTACGCTCGTTTGATAAATGAGGGCCATTGACTTTATGTGTGCTCATACTAACTTTGGTAGAGCCCTCCATGAGTGACTGAAAAGTGCTGAAGAACATATAACATATGTTAACATACAGTTATATGAAACTATATTTTAAAACCTCAACATGCATTTTTTTTCCACTTTGAACTTTTAAATATTTGGAACATCTCACAAGAAGGAGAAAGTGTGACAGGTCAAGATGTACTTACCTCCCATAGCTGTAAAGTAAAACATTTACATGTTAATATGCAGGAATTCATAGAATCTAAAGAAATTATGTTTTTATTTCCTTTTATTGCATTTAGTACATATGCACATTTACACTTACATTACATTTTTACATTTATTTTATATTTATTACATAAAAAAATGAGATGCTCAGATGCTGAAGGAGATTGTGGTGTTCTGAGGTTGAGGCATTAAAAGACTACACTCAGTGTTGGAAATTATTACAATTAATTGTTTTGTGTTATTCTATTCATCAATCAGAACTGTGTATTCACCCAGAGCATGGTAGAACACATAATGTCAAAGCGTACTAAATTTAAACAAAGGTTTTACTTCTAAGTTCAGTAAATATTCAAAAGACAAAAGATGGAGAGGGAAAAAGCTCTACACTGAACAAAATAATGAAAGAGACAGATATTAAATCAAACCAAGTTTAATCGTAACATTAATTGTCCTCCATAAGAGTAACTCACCTACACTAAATAATCACGAGGAGAATGCATTTAATTAAATTGATTTACTTTTAACTTGAACTGATTTGGATTTGGTACTGAACACAGAAATGATTACACTAGAATGAACAAATCACAATCACTATAGTATATTAATATTAATACCACATCTGAGGACAGCCATATTAGAAAATCCTTACCTGTTTATGTGGCTCTGGACAGAGTGACACTGCAATGTTGACAAAGAGAGAGGGTTTTTTATATCGTCTCTTCCTGCTTTCTTTTTTTTTTTTCCCCCATTTCCAAGCCACACCTTTCTTGATCACCAGATTTGACTTAGTTATGGGCTGGTTAGTGCTGATAAACGCCCATTCAATCATCTGTACTGGTGCTGATGTCTTTTTAATATTTAGTCAGTACTGCATTTTATTAGTGAAAATTATATGAATGATTTGAAATGTCAACATGTCAGCTCAAACATTAATTTAAGAAATCTGGGGAGCAATTTAAGCATATTACAAATATATTATCACATGTTAAAATCACATTTTGACTAGCTGAAAATGATTTACAGATATTTATAATTCATTCATAGAAATCAGTAATTCCTCTTTTACTTGTATGAAAAACATTTACAGAAATTTACATTTGATTTTACACATGTTAAACGTAATGATTGTAACAAGCAAAACATTGAATTCTGACAAGTTATAAAATAAGATATCTAAGATATAATTGTTATAATATCGCATGCCATTTTAACATTCAGGAGTGTTTAGAATAGTAAATCTTGTGACTCTTACTCACATTGGTCTTACACAGCAAGATAAATAATATAGTATAATATAGTATTTCCATTTGTGGGGGGACCCCCCTTAAACTTCATTAGGGACAAGTTTTTCTTTGTGTATGAACTGCTTTTACTTTAATTCCTGTGGCTTTGAATGTTAATACAATGTAATTTAATTTACTGTAATACGGTGGATGACTAAATCAGAGTGTTGCTGTTTTTATATATTTTATATATAATCCAGATTTACTAGATAGATTCACAATACAGCCCTGTATAGAGGTGAAACGGCATTAAAAATATATAGCACACTGAAAGAACTATAGGGGAAAACTGTTGTGCTGGGACTCTTCACCCATGAGCGTACTCCGGTTAGGGAATAAGGACACAGTTTGACGCTTAACTTCTTTATGTGAAACTTTCTCAGCAGCAGGTCAATACACACACACGTTGTTCAACACACGCTGATTCTAAGGACCCCCGAATGTAAACATAGTTGCCCTGTAAACTACCCGACTCAAAAACAGACTGAACTAAAAAGTGCCTGAATAAAATTATTAACCTGTTTAAATCAACAATATAAATATCATCAATTATATTTAACAAATTAACAGATTTATAGGGTGTATTTGCTAGTCACAAAGGGAATTTATAACAACACTATTCATGATCATTAGCACGTTTTGATGCTGTGTGGCGAGTAGTACACCAACATCCCCAGGGAAAACGAAGCATGAGATAATAAGTATCATGTAGAGTAGACAGTGTGCCTGCACCTATGGTGCTAATGGCACAGAATAAGTTTCTGCTCCAGTTTGCACCGTGCAACAAAGTCTGTAAAGACGTCCTCAGTCTTCCTTCCAAATTGATCAAGATAAAAGCAAGTAAATGTGTAATCTCTGTGTATATTACAAAGGTATTATTCAGTGTTTGCTGCTACAGTCAGAATTCCCTACTCCTGTAAACCACAGGTTTATTCCTCCATTGTATGAAGACTGCATGACTATAATGTGAAAATAGTTTCTCCTGTTTGTTTCCTTTGCAGTTTCATTCCATTCTGCACTACAAACTGAGGACTTGTTTCCATATCAGATTACAGTTGTACAATTACCAGTAGGCCTTGCACATTTATAACTTTATATTACCTGACCCTCTGGGAATGACAGCCTGAGTCTGCAACAGAAATTTCTGAATTTATGTACACAACAGTTCCAAAGATTAACGACTAATGTGTTCAAAATGTCACACAGCTATCACTCCTCACCACAACTTTCCTCTGACTGCTGGTCACTATAATGTCTCTCATTTTTATGCAAAATGTTTGATCTTTCAGATTTTTGAGACATTTCAGATTCATTTCCATATTTACCAAAACACAAGTAACAGACCAAATATTTTCCTGTTTTAAAATAAAGCTTTAATTACAAACATTATGTCAGTATCTTCACCAACTTAAAAACCCATGTACAGCATTTAGAAAACATTAAAACATTATAGGTTTGTTTTTCCTGGTAATGCAGTCAGAGAAGAAATTATTTTATCATAAACAAAGACTTTATGATGAGAAGTGATATGAGGAAATATACTTTGAGAAAAGTGGCATTTTAAAATAAAAACTACTGGAATTAAATAAAGCTTATGATAAGCTGAAGCATAAGGATTTCTGTTAACAAATTGCATATTAAAGACATTAGTGTGTAATGATTTATATGATTATTTGTTTTACAATGTCTTTCATTTTAATCATGCACACAACAAGCAAGCATCATTGTGTGAATCCTGGTATTGAACCGGATGTGTTATTGATAAAATAAATGGTAAAAAAGTTAGTAAATAGGAAAGTTAAGCAAAAAGGCATGTATTTAAACTTAATTTGATATAATGCTGATATACCTGTTACTGTGATTATCCTACAGGTAGACTGAGGGTCAAGTGATGGCACATTTATCCAGCTGTGGTCGTCTGCCCATTTAATACTGCTAGCACCAGGTGTTGGTCTTGCTCTTATTGTTGGGTTACATCTATTTATGTGTTCTTCTTTATGTGTGCAATATAAAGAACCCCATCTCTAAAAAGTGGACTTATGGACTATTTTATATCCTCAGATAAATCAATCAATTAAAACAGAATATTGGGTAGAATAGCAATATAAATAAAAATGTAAAAAGGCATTAAAACACATTCAGAGAGCCAATGCAACCAGCGTCACATCACAGTGACTAAACGTTTGAATGTTTTTATCCAGTCTATGGTTCAAACCTAGAGGATGGATGATAACACACACTTAGGATAGGGATTACCAACTGTCTCATTTCAATGCTGTCAATGACAAACAGCTTTTACCTTTACACAACAGCACCAATCTTTATCTTCTTTTATCTCTCGTTCTCCAAATGCTGGTTCAACTGGTTTCAGTTGTTTTCAGTGATTCACTTCAACTGACGTCTAATGTTCTTTTATTAGTATTCCAAATGTTTAAGCTGTGGATTTTCAGCCATAAAGATTGAAAGCAGCATTATTGCAAAGATTTCTGACTCAGTCACAAACTGACTACAGCACTAAGTCAAGACTGAATGAGGGAGCAGCTGCATCACAGATCAAAACATGTAGATCAGAATCTAAGGAATCATGTAGAGCAACAAATAGGCAGTCCTCCCACAGTGAGGATTGTTTCATTTTTTACTTGTAAATGACTTTGTGAAGAACTCATTGCTGTATAATATGAGACTGTCCTCTTAAAAACAGGCACATATGTTGTTTCTACAAGCAACCTAATACATCTGTATTTATTTTGTATTTATCGCTGGTGACCTCAAGTGGCCGCAGTGATTACAACAGCAGCAAAGTCTACATCAGCAGCAGGCCAGGGCGGATGGATGGGTCGAACAAACAAAGACTTTAACCCAGGAGACCATTGTTTATGTCACACTTGGAACCCAAAGTCAACTGACTTATTTAAACTTCATGTTCATTATGTAGTCATGTTGAGTATTTAAATATGCATTATTGATTAGCATGATTGATGTTAGGAAACATCAGAGAATAAAATATTTTATCATACACAAAGACTTTTTGGTGAGAAGTGATATGAGGAAATATACTTTAGGGAAAAAAGTGTTTTGAAATAAAATCTACTGGGATTAAATAAAACTCATGATAAGCTGAAGCAAAATATTTTATGATAACTAATTGCATATAAAAGACATTCGTATCTAATGATTATAACAAGGTAATCGACTACAATGTCTTTCATTTTAATCATGCACACAACAAGCAAGTATCATTGTGCTATTCCTGGTTTTGAACTGGATATGTTATTCATAAAATAAATAGTAAGAAAAGTTGGTAAATAGGAAATATTTTTTGGTTTAAAAGTTAAGCAAAAAGGCATGTATTTAAAGTTAATGTGATATAATGCTGAGATACCTAATACTATATGCAATAAACACTAGAGTGTATGCAAAATATGAATGAAAATGAGGATAAAAATTGCCAAAACAGGACCCTGGACAATGATTAAGCAGTATGAAGGTCTATAGGTAGTCTCCTCCAAATGTCATCATCAGTCTCAGTGCCTCAGTATTAGCGCATTAATATAAGGCCATGCAGCTTTAAATATTGAACATGCTTTGTGTCAGGGTGCTGAGGTATGGAACGCAGTTGTGGACTCGGGGTATCATAAAGTTATCCCAGAGGGATAACCACAAAAATCGGCAATATGAAAAGAAATTACAAGCTTTCAATAAAAGGGCTCGGATAGAGAGAAGGGAGAAACTAAACCACCACTGCCTGTGTTATCTACAT
Organism: Centropristis striata; assembly: GCF_030273125.1. NCBI lineage: Eukaryota > Metazoa > Chordata > Actinopteri > Perciformes > Serranidae > Centropristis > Centropristis striata. The sequence continues at coordinate 17,262,366 of NC_081540.1, forward strand.
TGATGTGTATTGTTTCTTTTGGGTCATGTGATCTTAAGAATCTTTTTACCTCTGAAGCCAGTCCACTCCAGGCATGTTGGCGCCAAGGGTGCGGTCAGGTCTGTCACGCATGAATTGCAGCCTGTCCTGTTACACTACTGTTATATTTGGAAATAAAGTCCCCTCCAGAATCCCCAGCTTTCACACACATGTTTTAGCATTTGTTGGCACGTCTGGGTCCAATGAAAAGCTGTAAAGGTGATGAGGTAATTTTCTGTTATTTTAACAATGCCTGAACTCTACAGACCACTTTGCATACTTGCCCACATACAGTATATAGCCCCGCCAGTAACTAAACTTGGTAAACATGCCACCAGTGATTATCCTACAGGTTGACTGAGGGTCAAGTGATGGCACATTTATCCAGCTGTGGTCGTCTGCCCACCATTTATTACTTCTGCACCAGTGATAGCCCCATGTTTTGGTCTTGCTCTAATTGTTGGGTTACATCTATTTATGTGATCTTCTTTATGTGTGCAATATATAAAGAACCCCATCTCTAAAATGTGGACTCATGGACTATTTTATATCCTCTACTGAGGAAAGATAAATAAATCAGTTAATCTGAACTCCCACATGCAAAAAAAATACAACAATAGCCAGAATAGCAGTATAAATTAAAATTGAAAAAGGCGTTAAAACACAACCAAAGAGCAAATGCAACCAGCGTCACGTCACAGTGACTACTATGGGTGTGCCATATCATGTTGTTCATGATAATACCAGCATATTTTTTATATGATCAAAAAAATGCATATCGTGACAATAGCAACATTCCTTCTTCTTGACCTAGTAACGCCAAGTCATTGCTTTCAAAATGTTCTGAAGTAAAGTACAAAAGCAACAAAATGTACCTAAAGTAACTCTGCAGTAAGCAGAATGACCCCACTAAGATATTAAGTTATATAGATTCTGAATATATTGTTACATAATTATATTTTATGTATTTCTGTAAGCAGCAGTTTACTGTCGTCAACATAGGGCTCATTATTAACTACTTAATATGCTTTATGTGGTTTAATTTATAAAAATGCTTAATCAAGTTGTTTATGTTAAGTCTTGATTTGAAAAGTAATGAAAGCTGGCTGCTAAATGAAGTGAAGTAAAAAAATACAATATTTGCCTTTAAATGTAGTGAAGTAGAAGTATAAAGTTACATGAAGCAAATACGCAAGTTAAGTAGATGTACCTCAAAAATTTGCTTAGTTGTAACTAAGCAAATTTTTCCACCACCATTCTAATACTTCCATTTTGCACTGAAGAGTCAAGAGTATTTTTCTTCTATTTGGCAACTGTTGAGATCAACAATTCACACTATTTAGATTTATGGTGATATATGATTTTTATTTTGTTTTATAATGTTTAGTCATACAAAAAAAAAAATTCTATATATTTTTATATATTTTGTCGTCATTTTATCGTCATGACTATTGTCATTGCAAAAATACCCTGAAATATTGTGATATTCTTTTAGTGTCATATTGCCCACCCCTAGTAACTACACATTGTTTTTATTCAGTCTAAGGGTCAAACCTAGGGAGTGGATGACAACACTCACGTTCAGGATAACCAACTGTCTCAATACTTAAAAATGCTTCTTTTATCTCTCCTTCTCCAAATGCCGGTTCAACTGGTTTCAGTTGTTTTCAGTGATTCACTTTAGCTGTTGTCTTAGGTTCTTTTAATGCTAATACTTCAGCTTACATATACTTAAGCAATACATTTTAAATGTCAAATGTTTTAGTATTTCAAATGTTTAAGCTGTGGATTTTCAGCAATAAAGATTGAAAGCAGCATTATTGCATATATAAGATTTCTGACTCAGTCACAAAATGACTACAGCACTAAGTCAAGACTGAATGAGGGAGCAGCTGCATTCACGGATCAAAACATGTAGATCAGAATCTAAGGAATCATGTAGAGCAACAAATACTAAAATAGGCAGTCCTCCCACATTGAGGATTGTTTCATTTTTACTCACAAATGACTTTGTGAAGAACTCACTGCTGTATAATATGATAATTTCCTCTTAAAAACAGGCCAATATGTTGTTTCTACAAAGAGCTTAATATATTATTATTCATATTTATTGCAGTGTGGCGACCTCAAGTGGCCGCAGTGATTACAACAGCAGCTAAGTCTACATCAGCAGCAGGTCAGGGTGGATGGATGGGTCAAACAAAATGTTTGTGTCACGTGTGGAACCAAAAGTCAACTGAATGAACATTACGTTTTTTAAATATGTAATGTTTTATCAAATCAAATCAAAATTACTTTATTTATCCTCGAGGGTAAATTCAGTTAGTCTGGTAGAATCTCTGTTAGAATGAGACAGCCTGATGGCTGTAGGAGAGAAGGATCTTTTGTATCTCTCCGTCCTGCAACGGAGAAAGAAAAGTTAATAGCTGTCTAACTTCTGGTTTTATGCGCAGTGCTTACATGTGATTGCTTCCATCAGTTAATCTAACAAGCTGTACTAGTTTATTTAACAATGCCGTGGGAGTGCTATAAAAAATAAACATTATTAATCAAAATGGCAGGCTGTTGCTACACCCTCAAACTATAAATTTCGGGTTGAATAGCTCTAAGATGCACAACTAACTCTTACAAAGAGCCTCATCAATACCTCCACAGTGGAAATGTTGGCAGTGTATTAACACATAACATCGAGGATCTGATATTATTGTAGGCTGGCGTCCAGGGATGGAGCTTATAACTGACTCAGTTGTTAAAATTAAATGGTTGAAAAACATTAACTTCAGACACCAAGATAAATACTATTTTGAAAAAAATCCATATCAGTTTAACCCTTGTGTATCCTTCTGTCGACTATACACCTGTAGTCCTCAGGGGTCAAAAAGGACCCCTTGACATTAGACTGGTTTTAGGACAAAAATTATTACCAACTTTTTTTTTTCACCTTTTAAGGCAACTCATGACCAACACATTGATATATCATTTTCATATTTTTTCATTATTAGTGGTCAATTTTGGTCAAATATACAATATTATGCCTAATTTTAAGAGAAAAAAATAAAAATAAAACCTGAATATTTTTTTCAATAGTGATAGCGGAAAAAACATTTCTTGATGGGAATGCACGGAGTAGGTTATGTCAACTTTTAGTGAAACTTATGTTTTGAAAACGTTGTTCATTTTTAGATGACAGCAAAAAAAGTTTTAAAAAATCACACCTGTGGTCAAAACCTGTGACATTAGACTGGTTTCCGGACATGTAGAAAAAAATGATTAACAGCTTTTTTATTCAACTTTTACGGCAACTCAAGACCAACACATTGATATATAATTTTCATTTTTTTTAGTTTTAGTCAAATATACAAAATTAGGGCCTAATTTTCAAGTTTGACTATGGGTGCATGCATGTGTGTATGCATTTGTGCTTGTGAGTGTGTGTTTGTGCATCCAGAACCCAACTGAGGAAGACAGCGAGCAAGAAGAGGTTGAGGTCAAAACGTATATTTGCACATATTGTCCATTATGTATATAGACACATGCACACACTCACAAACACATACACACAAACACAAACACACACACACACACACACACACACACACACACACACACACACACACACACACACACACACACACAGGTACATATCTTCTCACAAAGGTTTACAAACACACACTCACAAGCACAAATGTGGCACACAGTTAAACTTGAAAATGAGGCCTTAACTTTGTATATTTGACTACAATTGACCAATAATAATGAAAAAAATATGAAAATTAAATATCAATGCGTTGGTCATGAGTTGCCTTAAAAGGTGAAAAAAAAGTTGGTAATACATTTTTTCTACATGTCCTAAAACCAGTCTAATGGGGTCCTTTTTTTTACTTTTGATGACATCCAAAAATGAACAATGCTTTCAAAACATAACTTTCACGAAAAGTTGACATAACCTACTCTGTACATTCCCATCAGGAAATTATTATTTCACTATAAGTATTGAAAAAAAACCCAGGTTACTTTTTTTCTCTTGAAATGAGGCCTAATTTTGTATATTTGACTAAAATTGACCAATAATAATGAAAAAACTAGAAAATTTCCTCTGGGGAAATTCTGAAAGGGCCACGGGGGCTACTGCCGGTGTGTGTACACTATGAGTGTGCGCGTTCACATGCGCATGTGTGTTTGCGTGCGTGCGTGTACAGGCTGTCAGAGTAGATGAAATTGGGATGTTGTTCTTGTAGTAGTCTGACTTCTTGATTGATGGAGGTAGGAATGGAAGATCCGAGAGTAGGGTGGTTTTACAGTGGTTTTGTTTTATGTTTAGCCATGAGTTGTTGTAGTTTTCTTTTTTAATCCATTTAAATAAATATTGCAGTTGATTTGCCAGAAAGTATATGAAAAAGTTTGGTGCATCAAGACTGCCGTGTGATTTTGTATTCTGTAATGTTGATACTGAGATTCTTGCTTTCTTGTTTTTCCAGTAAAATTGAGTTGTTAAAGTGTTAAGTGTCTGAAACCATTTATCAGTGGGTGTAATGGAGAGTAGTGAAAAAAGGTAATTAATCTGAGGTAGGGTTTTCATTTTGACTGTTGCGATACGTCCAGTGAGAGTGAGTGGTAAATTAACGGTTGAGATCATCTTCTATGTTTTTTAGTAGTGGGGTGTAATTGAGGTTAAACAGTTCTGACAGCCTGGCGGAGATATTAATACCTAAGTATTTAATGGTACCAGTGTGAAGTGACAGAGTGTGGTCTTGGGCTGCAGGGTCCCACGCGTCATCGGAGAGAGGTAAGAGAGTGGATTTGTCCCAGTTTATAGTATGTGATGAGATGGAAGAGAAGGTTGTAATGATATCAAATGTTGCTCGTAGAGATTTGTGAGGGTTCTGAAGGTATAGTAATAAATCATCTGCATAAAGGCTAATTTTGTGTTCTGTTCCATTGTCCTGGATTCCTTTGATTTTATTGTTTTGACGTATTGCTGCTGCAAGAGGTTCGATGAATATTGCAAATAAGGATGGAGAGCGAGGGCATCCTTGCCTGGTTCCCTGGTGAAGTGTGAAACTTGGGGATGTGATTCCATTTGTGGTTATTGTGGCTCTAGGTGAAGTGTACAGTGTTCTTATCCAATGGATGAACAACTCCCCAAAACCAAATCTGCAGAGTGTGCTGAATAAAAAAGACCAGTTCGATTCTTTTTCTGTGTCTAGTGATATGATTATGGCTTTATTGTGTGAGTTTTGTGATATGTTAATTAGATTGAAGAGTCTACGGATATTGTCTGAACTGTGTTGATTTTTAATGAAGCCTGTTTGATCGGGGTGGATAATTAGTGAAGTGACTGCTTCTATTCTTGTTGCAAGTGTTTTTGTCATGATTTTTAAGTCTGTATTAATAAGTGAGAGAGGGCGATAGCTTGCAGGATGGGATGGATCTTTATTTGGTTTTAAAAGAAGTGTCATTGTAGCTGTATTCATGTGGGTGGGTATAGTGGAGGTAGTTTTGATTTCTATGGTTACTCTGAGAAATAGGGGTGATAGTATGTTCCAGAAATGTTTGTAAAATTCTGCAGGGAGTCCATCCGGTCCAGGTGATTTATTGTTTGGCATTTTATTTAGTGCTTTGTATAATTCTTCTAAAGTGATTGGTGCATCTAAGATGTTGATTAGTTCTGTCGGGAGGGTTGGAAGGTCCAGTTTATTTAGAAAGGTATCTATTTCTGATTGGTCAGGTTCGTGATTTGAAGTGTAGAGGTTGCTGTAAAATTGATGAAAGGCGTTATTTATTTCCTGTGGGTTGTGTGTGATTGTTCCTGCTGCGGTGGTTATGGATGGAATAAGTGCTCTTTCTTTTTTATGTTGCAATAAATTAGCCAGATATTTACTTGATTTGTTATTGTACTGAATTTTTTTTATTTAAGTTGATGTATAAGGAATTGTGTTTTTTTGTGTATGATGGTATCTAGTTCTGTTTTGTAGTGGGTTATTTCCTGTTGTATTTCTTCACTTGGATTATTGTTAAATTGGAGGGTTAGCTGATTGATTTTAGTCTCTAATTTTGTTTCCTGTTTAAGCTGCTGTTTTTTTTTTTTTTGTATATGATTATTCCAGTTAAGACTGTTTTTCCTGTTTCCCATAGAAGTGATGGTGAGATTTCTGGGGAGTTGTTCATCTCCAAGAAGGATGCCCACTCTCTCTTGATTAATGGGGTGAACTCTGGGTCTTGTAATAGTGATGTATTGAAGCTGATGTTGAGTTTTATAGATAGAGAGACTGGAGCATGATCACTGATTATGATGGGATGTATTTTATTTTCTTGGATATGTTGGGTGAATGATTTACTAACTAGGAAATAATCGATTCTGGAAGAGGACTGGTGAAGGGGGGAAAAATATGAATATTCTCTAGATGTTCCTCATTCTCCAAAGTCCAAAGTCAGTCATATATTGTTTTATTGTTTCAGTGGAGTGCCAGATTCTTGCATTACCAGGGGTGCTAGAACGGTCGATTGTGGGATTAAGCACTGTATTAAAAACTCCTGTTATTATGGTATTTGTTGAGTTGCATATTAGGGGGAAAAAATATGGAAGAAAGATGGGTTGTCTGTGTTGGGGCCATAAAAGTTAGCAAATGTAAATTGTGTTTGGTTAATGGATGCATTAATAATAATAAATATACCCACTGGATCAACAATGGATGAGTTATGGATGAAAGGAATGTTTTTATTGACCAAGGTTGAAACGCCTCGTTGTTTGCTGTTGAGTGTTAGCTAGTTTTAAATGAAGAGAGAAAGAGAAGAAGGTGGAGGAGGGGCGGGGGGGGACATGTTTGGGATAATGAACATAACGCACAATTCTGGACATAAAAGTGATTGGTGAGAACGAGAAACATAAATAATAACAATAACAATAACATATAAACACAAGAGATGAAGGAGCCATGTTAACAGTTTTTCAGCAAGAGGAGTTGGGTGTGAGGCTGTCATGGTTTTGTTTGAATTACCTTGATGTTGAGTCCGTTTGAGTCTGTTCGTTCAGAAGAGCCATGGTGTGATTTCGGAGCTGCGAAATAATTGTCCATCGACATACAGTTTGTCCACAATTAGAGATGAGCGTTTGTTGTTCTGTCTGTTTTCTTTGAAGATTGGGTAGAGTATTTTAGGTATTTTAGGTATTTTAGGTATTTGTTTATTTCCTTTTCTCATCCACACTCAACAGCAAACAACGAGGCGTTTCAATCTTGGTCAATAAAAACATTCCATTCATCCATAACTCATCCATTGTTCATCCAGAGGGTAGATTTATTATTATTAATGCATCATTTAGTCCGTACGGTTTTCCTTTGAGTTCCTTTCCTTTGCTTTTCACCACTCCTTTGTTGGATGGTCTGCCGAGACGGTGAACTCTGTGGAAAGTGATTTTGTTGATGGTGTCGGGTGATAGATTGAGGTGTGCAGCCATGAATGTTTTGATGTTGGTGTCCGGGTCGTCGGGAGTTTGTTCAGGGATGCCGGAGAAAATCAAGTTTTCACGCATGGAGCGGGTTTGTAAGTCCAGAACAGTTTCTTTCAGTAGTTTGTTTTCTTTGCTAACGGTGTGCATTTGTTCATTGATCATCATTTAACAACAATTAACAATCATTTATTTCATTGTGTAGTGGAATGAGTAAGTCTAGTTTTTTTTATTGATGCTTGCAAGGATACTAACTTCGATGGTGGTCGTCTGTGTCCGTTGATGAGTCTGAGAGCCGATTTTGTTTGCTGGGGTTTGGGGTGGATCTTGGGTGGATCCCATTCACTTCGATGCAAAATTTTGCATCGTCCCGCAACTAGTTTTATATATATATATATATATATATATATATATATATATATATATATGTATAAAACTAGTCGCGGGACGAAATTGTGTCCGAAAGAGGAAGAAGAAAAAATCCACAGTATAACAATAGCACTGGTCCCTATAGCTATTGCTGTAGGGGCCAGTGCTTGGTGCGATTGCCCTGTGGCCCTAAATATGAAAATGATATATCAATGTGTTGGTCATGAGTTGCCTTAAAAGGTGAAAAAAAAAGTTGGCAATAATTTTTTTCTACATGTCCTAAAACCAGTCTAATGTCATGGGGTCCTTTTTGACCCCTGAGGACCATGGGTGCTATAAAAATTTATAAAACACGTCTAAAATAAAATGTCTGAAGAAAGTTGAAATGTATATTATCTATAAAGGATGCAGAGGGGCACATGTGCTGAAAATTTCAAACAATTTTATGAAAGTTAACCTATATTAATCGTATTTTGAAAATTATTTGGGGTCAAAAAGGAGCCCAAGAGTATAGGAGGTTTAAGTGTATGCCATATTCATAACATCTCCTTGCTGTAATAAAGCTTTCTGGCGGGGCACTGAGGCCATTATCTATACTAAAAACACAAATTTACCACAAAGAACACAGAAGTTGCAGATGAATCTCTGCCTCGAACAGTTAGTTTGTTTTAACTTTTTCCTAACGGTTTGAAATCACATGAAGTCAAACCATAACAATTCACTTATGATATTGATTTTATTAGATTGTTCTATTATCAAATACATTCGGCTGCTGCCACCATCCACAACAGTACACTGTTAAGCTTCTATGTTGATAACGTTACTCCTGCCAGCTTCTCCAGTAGGTAATACACTAACTGACTATGGATAATAGATACCTCATACAACCACACTGCAACTATCCCTCAGTATATCAGTTTAAAAAACTAACTCATTGGAAGAAGTAACACAAGTAATTGTATTTACAGTAGAGCCCCAAAAATAAAGTGGATGCAATCTATGTGGTATCGTATGTTAAACTTGTGCCAACAAAGTGAAAGTGTTTGCTTTCTTAAATAAAAACTGAAACCACAGTAGATGTTGTATTTGTAACCTTGTTAAAGCATAATAAGTTTATTTTCCTTCCAAAGACTTTGTGACAAGTATACATATATAATATAAAACTACAATATATGAATAATATGCTTGATTATATATTTATATATTTTTTTAAAGAATAAATGGAAATAAGCATCTTCCACGTTACCATTAACATGTTTTTTAAAGGAAACATTTGATCACTTCTTTTTTTTTCGGAGCTTACACAGTCTTCTTCAGCAGAATGCAGGTCTACAGGTCGTTGAGGAAGTCTTCTCCAGATGTGATCATCTTTCTCAGTGCGCTCAGTATCAGCACATCATTGTCATCATTCATGTTTCCATCTGAACCATAGTTCTTCACGAGGAAGATGGAGCTCTGTGGAATACCCAGCAACAAGCTGAATGTGTCGACCTGAGTTTTAAAGTAAAAGCATTTTCAGTTGATCAGTTATTAAATGGGCAAACATGTGCATTAAAACGAAAACTATTATTGGAAAATTAATTTATTCATTATAATTCTAAAAATGCTTTTAAAAAAATCACCAGTAAAAAATCTACCTGTTGCTTCAGGTACTGGCTCTTATAGACATTTTTTATATTTCTGTTGGTTTTAGGACAGGCTTTATCCACTCTGGTGAGAATAGCCAGTTGGGGAATTCCTGTCAAGACACAAACCTAATCAGTATTATATGCTTTTATTTTGCTGCTCATGAAAAACAATATGACACTTTTATTCCAAAAAGAGTAATAACCACTGTGATGTCTGCTCATACCCATGTCTCTGGCTGCGAGTCTGACTTCTGTCATCTTCTTCACAACTTCTTCACTTATTAAAGATACTGAGCCGACAGGAAGCACAAAGACCAGAACATGAACTTTGTCGTCCAGAGTGGGAGATGACCTGTAACCTTTATCACCCTCCATCAGTTTCTGGATGGGAGAGAACTAGAAAGCAACAGAAATACAGAAGAATTATGTTTTGTTTTGTTTTTTAAAAAACAATACCTTGTATTTTATGAAAGGGAAAATTTGTTAAATGAAAATTGCAAAAACATTTTTTTAAATAAATGAAAAAACTAGAAAACTAGAAGGTTCCCTGCAGACTTTCTGACGTGTAATAATAGTTTCTAAATAGTGTGGCGTAGTGTCTATAGGTGGCAGTACTGCATCAGAAATGCAGCAATGCAAAGGCAGGAGAGAAGAAAACTGCTTACTGCAGCAGTAAGAGGAGGGAAATACATTAATTTCATTAGTTTATACATCAGAGATACACACAATATCCTGAATCCAGAAAGAAATCAGGGCACCTTTAAATGATGTCAGAGTTTTACCTTGTAACCGTCTTCCACATGTCCTTTCAGGGCCAGTTTGACGTCTCCAACAAGAACACCAGTGTTGGCGTTGTTCTCAAAGCCCATGGTGTCATTGAAAACGAAAGAATAAAAGTCGTCTGGACCTTTACGGATTTTGTACGTTTTGTACTGTAAAACAGAGGGCACAATTACTTACATCATCTTAATAAATCCCAGATACAAAGACAACTCTTACACCAAAAAATATCTACAATCTTCAACCACTCAATTTTCATTCAGCGATTGAACCCTAATAAACAGATATGCAGATTTGTCCGGTGTATTGATTATGGATGTATGAGACTAAGCTGCATGTTTATCAACAGAACAACACAGAAGTAAGCGGGAACCTAAAAAACCTTTTGATTTATTCACTCAGTGAGCAACTTTTACACAATGGGCTCCATCTTTCAGTCAGTTATCCACTTCTTAAAATTCATCAATGGTGGCATCAGATTAAACCCCAGAATCTAATTCCTAGCTACACTTTAATCCAGAGTTTAATGTAAACCTGAAAATAAATACATAAATAAATAAATAAGATCGGAGGGTTCAGAGGGTTTACTGACATACTAGAGTTGAGTATAATGTTATTAGATACTCCTAATGCAGAACAGATTTGTTTGACTGTAGATTATCATAGAAACTGCATAAATGTGGTTTTCAATCCATTTTGCCATTTTGCTTAAGGTTTTGATGAGTTTTTAACTGCATGCAGTTCTTTAAAAATTAAAAAAAATCAAGATTTGCTGAATATTTTTGTCTGACAACAATCAACAGGTAGTCATACTTCTTGCCTGAAGCTGCTCCCAGATGTTTCATCTGTCAAGGCTCGACCGGTATTTCTGCCTTGTAAGACACTGTCCACAGAGTTGATGAAACTGGACTTGCCGGCACCGACTGGTCCATATAGCAGAATCCTGAGATGTTTGACTCCTTTTGGTTGGTAGTCTTTCACAAAAGTGAGGTCTTCCTGCTCGTCCCTGTTACATGACAGAACAATATTAGATTAAAATACTGCATTAATATGATACTGAATTGTATTATTGACTGCACAGTAGGAACATTGTGATTGAGGCCACAGTGGCACCACACTGACTTTATGTGTGCTCATACTCACTCTGGTAGAGCCCTCCATGGGTGACTGACAAATGCTGATGAAAATATAACATACAATTATATGAAACTATATTTTAAAACTTCAACATAATGCATTATTTTTCCATGAAATGCAGTTATTGGTAAATTTTAACTTTTACAACATCCGAAACATCCTTGAGTAGAAGATTGAGGTTGAGACTGGCCTCCTCCCATAGCTGTAATAGGACATTTACATGTTAATGTGCAGGAATTTATAGAATCTGAAGAATTTATGTTACCTCATTTTTATTACCTAAAATCCAATGTTAACATCAGTTGGAGATTCTGATCTTAGTGGTAAACAGAGAATGTGTATTTTCTTATATTGCATTTAGTACATTATGCACATTTTTTTTTCCACAATATTTTTATTTTATTTTCAGTTTATAACACTTTGACATACAGCTTTTACATTCATGTATCATCATTCAACTTCCATATTTTCAAATAGCTGCATTTACATAGACAGAAAAATGAAAAACAAACAAAAAATAACACTTCGAACAGGTTTGCTCCTCCTGTTAAAGAAAATGGTAATCTATATACAATTGAGTATCGTTAGTAATTGATTATGCACATTTAATCTTAAATGTGGTGTTCAGAGAATTGGGCATTAAAGAGCTACACTATTACTTGTTTTGTGTAATTCTATCCATTGTCAGGAATTTATAGACCCAGAGCATGGTATAACAACACATAAATTGTTATGTCTAAGGATACTAAATTTAAAGAGAAGTCAAGACGTGTTACTTCTTAGTTCAGTAAATATTCAAAAGAAAAACATTAATTGTCCTCAATAACAGTAACTCCACTCTGCTAAATATTCACGAGGAGAATGTATATTATTTAAAGGATTTACTTTTATTTGAACTGATCTGGATTTGACACTGAACACAAAAATTATAACACTAAACTGAATAAATAACAATCACTATAGTATATTAATATTAATACCACATCTGAGGACAGCCATAATAGAAAATCCTTACCTGTTTATGTGGCTCTGGACAGAGTGACACTGCAATGTTGACAAGGAAAGAGGGTTTTTATATCTTCTCTTCCTGCTTTAAGTTTCTTTTTTTCCATTTCCAAGCCACACCTTTCTTGATCACCAGATTTGACTTAGGTATGTTAGGCTCAGTTAGGCTGATAAGCGCTGGTAAACACCCATTCAATAGTGGAAATTATATTTTGAAATGTCAACATGTCAGCTAAGTCATTAAAAGAAATATATAGAGCAATTTTAGCATGTTACAAATATATTTTCACATGTTAAAATCACATTTTGACTAGCTGAAAGTGATTTACAGATATTCATTTATTTATAGAAATCAGTAATTCCCCTTTCACTAGTAAGAATAACGATTACAGAAATATAGGGCCCAAGCACACAGTTCGAGGATCCTATTGAAATTGATCCGTTTATAATTATTTTTCCGGTTAATGAATCGCACACACTTTATCACATTCAAAAACTCACCATAATTACGACATATGTGTCGTAATGGGTGGTACTGATGCCCAACCTATTCTGCCGTTTAGGTTGATAATTTGTTGGTCCCTATGAGGCCAATGACAATGTGTTTGAAAACAGGCATGTGCTGCAAATGTAAAAGTGGTCCGCTAACTCAGTCACTCACTCACATACAGACCCATCTGTAGGGCTGACTCCTCCGGCAGTCAGCAAAAAAAGGTGATGCACCCTCTTTAGTATTTTATCCCATCCCAAGAAACCTTTATTTAACATTTAAAATATATAGATATTTTTTCAAATCTTACCTCCGAGGTAAGAACCTAGTAGTTGTTAATGGCATATTTATCCAGCTGTGGTCGTCTGCCCACCATTTAATACTGCTGCACCAGTGATAGCACCATGTTTTGGTCTTGCTCTTATTGTTAGGTTACATCTATTTATGTGTTCTTCTTTATGTGTGCAATAAAAAGAACCCCATGTCTAAAAAGTACACTATGATGAGATTCTTCAGAGATTTCAAACGATGCCCTTTAACCTCGAAATGTGTGTGTGTGTGTGTGTGTGTGTGTGTGAGAGAGAAACATGTATGTGGAGGAGTGTGCGCGCATACGCGTGCATTTGTGTGTGTGTGTGTGTGTGTGTAGCGAAAATCGCATAAAATTACCTGTGTGTGTGTGTGTGTAATTAAAATCACATAAAATTACCTGTGTGTGTGCGTGTTTGAAGCAGGTGTATGAATGTGTGAGGAGTGTGCGCACTTACGCGCATGTGTGTGTGTGTGTGTGTGTGTGTGTATCTGTAACTGTAATCACATCAAAGATCAAAGGCAATCAGATCAAAGCAATCAACAGAATTAACTGATACCTGTTAAAGTTCCGAAAGAGTGACAGCAGCCAGAGGTGGACTGGAATTTCTGGCCTCGATCAGAAAGCATTTTTGGCAAAACCATAATACCTATCATTGATTCAACTTCACTTTGAGAGTCCTGAGTTCTTCCTGAACGTCTACATATGTTGTTTTTTTTCAGAAAAATGAAAAAATAGCTTTGTTAGAGCGATCTAAAAAAACTGTTCCATATCCCTTTTTCAAATATCTCCCTGCGTTTTTAATATGGGACCCAATGAGGCTGTTGGTGGTGTTGGCACGAACATTCCGTGCAATACACACCCATTATAATCTCAGAATTTCTCCAAAAATTATCATGGTCATTGAACAGGGATTGATAAAAAACTATATGACCTATCGAAACGTGGATTAATACACCGATACACAAGACTTGTGTCTACTGTTTAAAGTTTAAATGGAGTCTCTAGGTGAAATTATGCCGGAGAAGTAGACGTATAAAAATATCCAATGATTGTTCTTTTTCGCTCATTTTTGTCGGCCGTCCCATTCATTTCAATGCAAAATTTTGAGCAGTTTTTCGCGACTTACGTTGCTGTATGGGACCAGTGCTCGGTGCGATTGCCCCGAGGCCCTAATAAAAATGTAAAAAGGCATTAAAACACAATCAGAGAGCCAATGCAACCAGCGTCATGTCACAGTGACTTACACATTGTTTTTATACAGTCTATGGTTCAGACCTAGAGGATGGATGACAACACACACTTTCAGGATAACCAACTCTCATTACTTAAAATGCTTTCAATGCTGTCAATGACAAACAGCTTTTACCTTTACACAACAGCACCAATCTTTATCTTCTTTTATCTCTCCTTCTCCAAATGCTGGTTCAACTGGTTTCAGTTGTTTTCAGTGATTCACTTCAACTGACGTCTTATGTTCTTTTAATGCTAATACTTCAGCTTACATATACTTGAATAGAAATTTCTGTTTTTTAAGCATTTCCATTTTAAATGTCAAATGTTTTAGTATTTCAAATGTTTAAGCTGTGGATTTTCAGCCATAAAGATTGAAAGCAGTATTATTGCAAAGATTTCTGACTCAGCCACGAAATGACTACAGCACTAAGTCAAGACTGAATGAGGGAGCAGCTGCATTCACTGATCAAAACATGTAGATCACAATCAAAGAAATGATGTAGAGCAACAAATACTAAAATGGGCTGCCCTCCCACATTGAGGATTGTTTCATTTTTACTTGTAAATGACTTTGTGAAGAACTCACTGCTGTATGAGACTGTCCTCTTAAAAACAGACACATATGTTGTTTCTACAAACAGCTTATTACAACTATATTCATGTTTATTGCTGTGTGGCGACCTCAAGTGGCTGCAGTGATTACAACAGCAGCAAAGTCTACATCAGCAGCAGGTCAGGGTGGATGGATGGGTCAAACAAACAAAGACTTTTTCAGGAGACCATTGTTTATGTCACACTTGGAACCAAGTAGCTTTATTGCCTACATTAACCAAACACAACATAACAAATTCAAATTAAGCATGTGTTCAAAACTGCTGCTGTTACATTAGGGTACAAGGATGTTTTAATCTCCTTTAGGGTGGGGTGCTAATTCAGGAAATGCTCCCGATTCCCAAAAATATGGGATATTGTCGAAAACATACTAAAAATAATGTGATAATTTGCCAATCTTTTGTGACATATATTCAATTGAAAACAAATACAATATATTGTTTTTTAAAACTGAAAAACTTTTGTCGTTTTGTCTCTGACTTCTGAATTTCATGAATTCTCATGACTTCAAACTTGGTCAGTACCATCAAAAGGCCTTTGGGATCAAAAGTTATTAAAAGCTTGGCAGACCGTCACACTATGTGGGTGTGTCATGGTGGCAAAATATAGCGTTTTTCCATAAAACACGAGATTGTTATAACTTTGCCATACTTTGTACGATCTGGTCCAAACTTTTCATGCTTCATAAGAGTCCAGTTCTGAACACTTCTATATAACAATATATCATAAAGCCCCGCCCCTTATGCTTTAACCACTCCCCTTTCATAAAATGTCCATGTTACATACTTTAACAAACTCCTCCTACAGATTTAACCCGATCAACTTTAAACTTGGTCAGTACCTGGCCACGCCCCTTTTTGTAACCCGTGGACTGTATGTTGTTGGTTCTATTGGGAGGTGCCGGACAATCGGTGGACCCAGCATGGTCGGCTTCCCCGACGGCTCAACTCCGCTTGGGCCCATTTATCGCTGCTTGCAGCTTTAATTTTCCTTAAATTTAATCAGAGATTTTTTTTTTTTATCACAAAGACTTTGTCATGAGAAGGATACATATATATTGTAATGAAGCAGGGTATGATGAAATACTGCTATACCTGATACCATATGTTGTTATTAATATTTTTATTTATTATTTATGTTATTTAAAGAAGCTATTGAGTTTTCAAACTTTGATGATACTGTAATAACTCAACCATTTTGTGCAGGACTCAAACTCCAAGTCAGAACTGTTGTTTGGTTGTTTTGGACGGTGGTGCCCTATTTACGAGGTTATTCAGGTTTAATGATCAGTCTTTACTTACTTATTTAATTAATTAATTAAGTAGCATATGTTCTCCTACAGTACAAAATCTTCTTCAGCAGAATACAGATCTACAGGTCATTGAGGAAGTCTTCTCCAGATGTGATTATCTGTCTCAGTGCACTCAGTATCAGCACATCATTGTCATCATTCATGTTTCCAGCTGGACCATAGTTCTTCACGAGGAAGATGGAGCTCTGTGGAAGACCCAGCAACAAGCTGAGTGTATCGACCTGAGTTTTAAAGTAAAAGCATTTTCAGTTGATCAGTTAAAAATAGGTGACTTTTGTGCATTGAAGTTAAAACTAAAATTATTTTGTTCATTAAAAAAAATCACCAATAGAAATCTACCTGTTGCTTCAGGTACTGGCTCTTATAGGCATGCCTTATATTTCTGTTGGTTTTAGGACAGGCTTCATCCACATTGGTGAGAATAGCCAGTTGGGGAATTCCTGTCAAGACACAAACCTAATCAGTAGTATATGCTTTTATTTTGCTGATTATAAAAAGACAATATGACACCATTATTCCACATAGAGTAATAACCACTGTGATGTCTGCTCATACCCATGTGACAGGCTGCGAGTCTGACTTCTCTCATCTTCTCCACGAATTTGTCTTCTTTGATTAAAGATACTTTGTCCGCAGGAAGCACACAAACCAGAACGTGAACTTTGTGGTCCAGAGTGGGAGCTGACCTGTAACCTTTATCACCCTCCATCAGTTCCTGGCTGGGAGAGAACTAGAAAGCAACAGAAATACAGACAAATTATATTTTTCTTACTTGTTATAATAATTATCTGTACTAATTATGAATAGCATGGTGTAGTGTCTATAGGTGGCAGTACTGCATCAGAAATGCAGCAATGCAAAGGCAGGAGAGAAGAAAACTGCTTACTGCAGCAGTAAGAGGAGGGAAATAGATTCATTTCATCAGTTTAAACTTCAGAGATACACACAATATCCTGAATCCAGAAAGAAAACAGGGCACCTTTAAATGATGTCAGAGTTTTACCTTGTAACCGTCTTCCACATGTCCTTCCAGGGCCAGTTTGATGTCTCCAACAAGAACACCAGTATTGGCATTGTTCTCAAAGCCCATGGTGTCATTGAAAACGAAAGAATAAAAGTCGTCTGGACCTTTATGAATTTTGTAGGTTTTGTACTGTAAAACAGAGGGCACAATTACTTACATCATCTTAGTAAATCCCTGATACAAAGACAACTCTTACACCAACAAATATCTAAAAAACCTTTTGATTTATGCACTCGGTGAGCAACTTTTACACAATGGGCCCCATCTTTCAGTCAGGTATCCAGTTCTTTAAATTCATCCATAGTGGCATCAGATTAAACCCTAGAATCTATTTCCTAGCTTCACTTTAACCCAGAGTTTAATGTGAATTTAAAAAAAACAAAAACATATTTTTCATATATTAATTAAGGTTTTGATGGGTTTTTAACTACATGCAGTTCTTTATTTAATTTAAAGTTTTGCTGAATATTTTTGTCTGACAACGATCAACAGTTATTCATACATTTTGGGTGAAGCTGTTCTTAGATGTTGCATCTGTTGGAGCTCGACCGGTATTTCTGCCTTGTAAGATACTGTCCACAGAGTTGATGAAACTGGACTTGCCGGCACCAGCTGGTCCATATAGCAGAATCCTGAGATGGTTGGCTCTTTGGTTTGGAGGTTGGTAGTTTTTCACAAAAGTGAGGTCTTCCTGCTTGCCCCTGTTACATGACAGAACAATATTAGATTAAAATACTACATTAATATGATACTGTATTGTTTTGACTGCACAGTAGGAACATTGTGATTGAGGCCACAGTGGCACCACACTGACTTTATGTGTGCTCATACTCACTCTGGTAGAGCCCTCCATGGCTGACTGAAAAGTGCTGAAGAACATATAACATATGTTAACATACAATTATATGAAACTATATTTTAAAACTTCAACATGCATTATTTTCCATGAACTTTTAAATATTTGGAACATCTCACAAGGAGAACGTGTGACAGGTCAAGACGTACTTACCTCCCATAGCTGTAAAGTAAAACATTTACATGTTAATATGCAGTAATTTATAGAATCTAAAGAAATTATATTTTTATTTCCTAAAATCTAAAATCTTAACATCAGTTAACTTAATTGATTCTGATCTCTTTAGAAATCGGAGAATGTTTAATTTCTTAAATTGCATTTAGTACATATGCACATTTCATCTTATATTAAATTTGTACATTTATTTTATATTTAATAAAATAATTCTAGCTATTGTCAGGAATTTATAGACACCCAGCAATCAGAACAGGATATTCACCCAGTGCATGGTATAACAACACATAATGTCAAAGTGTACTACATTTAAACAAAGGTTTTACTTCTAAGTTCAGTAAATATTCAAAAGACAAAAGATGGAGAGGGAAAAAGCTCTACAGTGAACAAAATAATGAAAGAGACGGATATTAAATCAAACCAAGTTTAATCGTAACATTAATTGTCCTCCATAAAAGTAACTCCAATTCACTAAACAAGCATGAGGAGAATGTATTTGATTTAAAGGATTTACTTTTAAACTTGAACTGATTTGGATTTGGTACTGAACACACAAATTATTACACTAAACTGAATAAATCAAAATCACTATAGTATATTTATATTAATACCACATCTGAGGACAGCCATAATAGAAAATCCTTACCTGCTTATGTGGCTCTGGACAGAGTGACACTGCAATGTTGACAAGGAGAGAGGGTTTTTATATCTTCTCTTCCTGCTTTAAGTTTCCATTTCCAAGCCACACCTTTCTTGATCACCATATTTGACTTAGTTATGGGCTGGTTAGTGCTGATAAACGCCCATTTAATCCTCTGTATCGATTGTTGATGTCTTTTTTAAAATGTAGTGAGTAGTTCATTTTATTAGTGAAAATTATATTTTGACATGTCAATTATCAGCTAAAACATTAATTTAAGAAATTTGTGGAGCAATTTTAACATGTTACCAAGGGCGCGAAAGCCAGGAACACACCGGCCCGGCGGTCGGGCATCGGGGACAGTCAGGAGTGCTCGGACGACGTCGGGTACGCGTCTGTTTGGTGTGTTCATCTGCGTCGGGGAAGCTGTCGGGCCTCGTCGGGCCCGATTCGACATGCTAAGTCGGGGAGCGTCAGCCGTTGGGACAGTAGACTCGTCGGGTCTTCTGATTGGCTGTGTGCTAGCTATGGCCGTATCTGATTGGCGGTGCTCTAGCGAATCAGTGCGGTGTGTGGGAGGGGCGGATACCATTAATTAATTGCCATCTTCAGGCAAGAACGAGTCCAAGAGCACAACGCGACCATCAGCTCAGCCGGAGCGAACATTTTGCAGCAAAGCTTTGTTTCCCAAAACGTCCAAAACGTCTTCTCAAAAATAATAGCAAGCTTAATGCTGTTTGCGGTTTGTTTTTAATCTCCATGGTTACTTCCATGTACTTCTTCTATGGTTTCTCCGTTACGTCATTTCCTGTTTTCATGTTTTGGATTACAGTCACGAGACTAGCGCCACCCGAGACTTACTGCATCTTGAGCAAGCGCAGAACGTACAGGCTGCTGTGTAGTCGGCAGTCGTCGTGGCGATGTGTTTCACTGCTTTTATCCACCTGACTGTGTCCGACGAGAGGCGACAGAATTGTCGGACAAGAACAAAAGTTTCAGTGTTTGTTGGCACCTCTGGGTCCAATGAAAAGCTGTTAAGATGCTGAGGTGTGTAAAAGGATAGGTTAAATGCAGAGTTTGAATTTAACCCATTGTGGGACTAATAATGGAATCTTAAATTCTAAATCTTAGGTCATTTAATTTTTACAGCTATTTATGTGTTCTTCTTTATGTGTGCAATATAAAGAACCCCATCTCTAAAATCAGAGAGATAATGCTTCCAGCGTCATGTCACAGTGACTTACACATTGTTTTTATCCAGTCTATGGTTCAGACCTAGAGGATGGATGACAACACACACTTTCAGGATAACCAACTCTCTCATTACTTAAAATGCTGTCAATGACAAACAGCTTTTACCTTTACACAACAGCACCAATCTTTATCTTCTTTTATCTCTCCTTCTCCAAATGCCGGTTCAACTGGTTTCAGTTGTTTTCAGTGATTCACTTCAACTGACGTCTTAGGTCCTTTTAAAGCTAATACTTCAGCTGACATATACTTGAATAGAAATTTCTGTTTTTTAAGCATTTTCATTGTAAATGTCAAATGTTTTGGTATTTCAGATGTTTAAGCTGTGGATTTTAGCCATAAAGATTGAAAGCAGTATTGTTGCAAAGATTTCTGACTCAGCCACAAACTGACTACAGCACTAAGTCAAGACTGAATGAGGGAGCAGCTGCATTCACGGATCAAAACATGTAGATCAGAATCTAAGGAATCATGTAGAGCAACAAATACTAAAATAGGCAGTCCTCCCACATTGAGGATTGTTTCATTTTTACTTGAAAATGTCAATGACTTTGTGGCAAGACACACAGCAGAATTCACTGCTTTATAATATGAGCCATTCTCCTCTTAAAACAGGCCCATATGTTGTTTCTACAAAGAGCTTAACTCTATGGAGTCTTGGGCTATTTTGTCCATTTTTGAATCCTTTTCATGCACTGCAATGTTGACACGGAGAGAGGGTTTTTATATCTTCTCTTCCTGCTTTAAGTTTCTTTTTTCCATTTCCAAGCCACACCTTTCTTGATCACCAGATTTGACTTAGGTATGTTAGGCTAGGCTCAGTTAGGCTGATAAGCGCTGGTAAACACCCATTCAATAGTGGAAATTATATTTTGAAATGTCAACATGTCATTAAAAGAAATATATAGAGCAATTTTAGCATGTTACAAATACATTTTCACATGTTAAAATCACATTTCAACTAGCTGAAAGTGATTTACAGATATTAATTTATTTATAGAAATCAGTAATTCCTCTTTCACTAGTAAGAATAACAATTACAGATATATAGGGCCCAAGCACACAGTTCGAGGATCCTATTGAAATTGATCCGTTTATAATTATTTTTCCGGTTAATGAATCGCACACACTTTATCACATTCAAAAACTCACCTTAATTGGAATATACGCCAATCTCTGGTGAAATATACTTATTCTAGTGGTCCCAGGAATGGTCGTGGCCCCCCCTAGAATTTAGCCCCTCGCACAGGTTATTTGTAGAGATATGCGATCCATACATATGTGTCGTAATGGGTATTACTGATGCACGACCTATTCTGCAGTTTAGGTTGATAACCTGTTGGTCCCTATGAGGCCAATGACAATGTGTTTGAAAACAGGTGTGTGCTGCAAATGTAAAAGTGGTCCACTAACTCAGTCACTCACATACAGACCCATCTGTAGGGCTGACTCCTCCGGCAGTCAGCAAAAAAAGGTGATGCACCCTCTTTAGTATTTTATCCCATCCCAAGAAACCTTTATTTAAGATTTAATAGTATAAATATATAGATATTTTTTCAAATCTTTCCTAGTAGTTGTTAAAGGCACATTTATCCAGCTGTGGTCGTCTGCCCACCATTTAACACTGCCGCACCAGTGATAGCACCATGTTTTGGTCTTGCTCTTATTGTTGGGTTACATCTATTTATGTGTTCTTTTTTATGTGTGCTATATAAAGAACCCCATCTCTAAAAAGTGGACTAATGGACTATTGTATATCCTCTACTGAAGAATCAATTAAAACAGAACTCCCATATAGAAAAATACAACAGCGGGCAGAATAGTAGTATAAATAAAAATGTAAAAAGTCATTAAAACACAATCAAAGAGCCAATGCAACCAGCATCATGTCACAGTGACTTACACATTGTTTTTATACAGTCTATGGTTCAGACCTAGAGGATGGATGACAGCACAGACTTTCAGGATAACCAACTCTCATTACTTAAAATGCTTTCAATGCTGTCAATGACAAACAGCTTTTACCTTTACACAACAGCACCAATCTTTATCTTCTTTTATCTCTCGTTCTCCAAATGCCGGTTCAACTGGTTTCAGTTGTTTTCAGTGATTCACTTCAACTGATGTCTTATGTTCTTTTAATGCTAACACCTCAACTTTCATATACTTAAATAGAAATGTCTGTTTTTTAAGCATTTCCATTTTAAATGTCAAATGTTTTAGTATTTCAAATGTTTAAGCTGTGGATTTTCAGCCATAAAGACTGAAAGCAGTATTATTGCAAAGATTTCTGACTCAGTCACAAAATGACTACAACACTAAGTCAAGACTGAATGAGGGAGCAGCTGCATTCATGAATCAAAACATGTAGATCAGAATCAAAGAAATGATGTAGAGCAATAAATACTAAAATAGGCAGTCCTCCCACATTGAGGATTGTTTTTATTTTTACTTGTAAATGACTTTGTGAAGGACTCATTGCTGTATGAGACTGTCCTCTTAAAAACAGGCACATATGTTGTTTCTACAAACAGCTTATTACAACTATATTCATGTTTATTGCTGTGTGGCGACCTCAAGTGGCCGCAGTGATTACAACAGCAGCAAAGTCTACATCAGCAGCAGGTCAGGGTGGATGGATGGGTCAAACAAACAAAGACTTTAACCCAGGAGACCATTGTTGATGTCACACTTGGAACCAAGTAGCTTTATTGCCTACATTAACCAAATACAACATAACAAATTCAAATTAAGCATGTGTTTAAAACGGCTGCTGTTACATTAGGGTACAAGTATGTTTTAATCTCCTTTAGGTTGGGGGGCTAATTCAGGAAATGCTCCTGTGCGTTACGCACCCGATTCCCAAAAATATGGGATATTGTCGAAAACATACTAAAAATAATGTGATAATTTGCCAATCTTTTGTGACATATATTCAATTGAAAACAAATACAATATACTGTATTTTAAAACTGAAAAACTTTTGTCGTTTTGTCTCTGACTTCTGAATTTCATGAATTCTCATGACTTCAAACTTGGTCAGTACCATCAAAAGGCCTTTGGGATCAAAAGTTATTAAAAGCTTGGCAGACCGTCACACTATGTGGGCGTGTCATGGCGGCAAAATATAGCATTTTTCCATAAAACACGAGATTGTTATAACTTTGCCATACTTTGTACGATCTTGTCCAAACTTTTCATGCTTCATAAGAGTCCAGTTCTGAACACTTCTATATAACAATATATCATAAAGCCATACATGGACATAAAATGTCCATGTTACATACTTTAACGAACTCCTCCTACAGATTTAACCCGATCAACTTTAAACTTGGTCAGTACCTGGCCACGCCCCTTTTTGTAACCCGTGGACTGTATGTCGTTGGCTCAACTCTGCTTGGGCCCGTTTATCGCTGCTTGCAGCTTTAATTTTCCTTAAATTTAATCAGAGATTTTTTTTTTTTATCACAAAGACTTTGTCATGAGAAGGATACATATATATTGTAATGAAGCAGGGTATGATGAAATACTGCTATACCTGATACCATATGCTGTTATTATTATTTTTATTTATTATTTATGTTATTTAAAGAAGTTATTGAGTTTTCAAACTTGTTATTTGAATCATTTAAACTGATTATACTGTAATAACTCAACCATTTTGTACAGGACTCAAACTCCAAGCCAGAACTGTTGTTTGGTTGTTTTGGACGGTGGTGCCCTATTTACGAGGTTATTCAGGTTTAATGATTAATCTTTACATACTTAGTTAATTAATTAATTAAGTAGCATATGTTCTCCTACAGTACAAAATCTTCTTCAGCAGAATGTAGGTCTACAGGTCATTGAGGAAGTCTTCTCCAAATGTGATCATCTGTCTCAGTGGACTCAGTATCAGCGCATCATTGTCATCATTCATGTTTCCATCTGAACCATAGTTCTTCACGAGGAAGATGCAGTCCTGTGGAATATCCAGCAACAAGCTGAATGCATCGACCTGAGTTTTAAAGTAAAAGCATTTTCAGTTCATCAATTAAAAAAGCTGACTTTTGTGCATTGAAGTTAAAACTAAAATTGGAAAATTATTTTGTTCATTATAATTCTAAAAATGCTTTAAAAAAAAAAAATCACCAATAGAAATCTACCTGTTGCTTCAGGTACTGGCTCTTATAGGCATCCTTTATATTTCTGTTGGTTTTAGGACAGGCTTTATCCACATTGGTGAGAATAGCCAGTTCAGGAATTCCTGTCAAGACACAAACCTGATCAGTAGTATATGCTTTTAATTTGCTGATTATAAAAAGACAATATGACACCATTATTCCACATACAGTGATAAGCACTGTGATGTCTGCTCATACCCATGTGACTGGCTGCGCGTCTGACTTCTCTCAACTTCTTCACAACTTCTTCACTTATTAAAGATACTGAGCCGACAGGAAACACACAAACCAGAACGTGAACTTTGTCGTCCAGAGTGGGAGCTGACCTGTAACCTTTATCACCCTCCATCAGTTTCTGGCTGGGAGAGAACTAGAAAGCAACAGACAAACTATATTTTTCTTACTTGTTATAATAATAATCTGTACTAATTATAATTAGTGTGGCGTAGTGTCTATAGGTGGCAGTACTGCATCAGAAATGCAGCAATGCAAAGGCAGGAGAGAAGAAAACTGCTTACTGCAGCAGTAAGAGGAGGGAAATACATTCATTTCACCAGTTTAAACTTCAGAGATACACACAATACCCTGAATCCAGAAAGAAAACAGGGCACCTTTAAATGATGTCAGAGTTTTACCTTGTAACCCTCTTCCACATGTCCTTTCAGGGCCAGTTTGACGTCTCCAACAAGAACACCAGTGTTGGCATAGTTCTCAAAGCCCATGGTGTCATTGAAAACGAAAGAATAATAGTCGTCTGGACCTTTATGGATTTTGTACGTTTTGTACTGTAAAACAGAGGGCACAATTACTTACATCATCTTAATAAATCCCAGATACAAAGACAACTCTTACACCAACAAATATCTAAAATCTTTGTGGTTCATGCAGTCGGTGAGCAACTTTCACACAATGGGCCCCATCTTTCAGTCAGGTATCCAGTTCTGTCAATTCATCCATGGTGGCATCAGATTAAACCCTAAAATCTATTTCCTAGCTACACTTTAACCCAGAGTTTAATGTGAATTAAAAAAAAAATACAGTTCAGAGAGTTTACAAGGATTAGGATTGTATTTCATACATTACTTAAATCTAATATCATTTCAACGTCCATTTAAGATACTCCAAATGCAGATTTTTTGTTTAACTGTAGATTATCATAGAAACTGAATAAACGTTGTCATCAATCCTTTCTGCTATTTTACTCAATTTAATTAAGGTGTTGATGTGTTGAGGTTTTTAGTTTTTAACTGCATGCAGTTCTTTAAGAATTTAAAGTTTTGCTGAATATTTTTGTGTCACAAAAATCAACAGGTATTCATACTTTTCTGGTGAAGCTGCTCCCAGATGATGCATCTGTTTCAGCTTGCCAGGTAATTCTGCCTTGTAAGATACTGTCCACAGAGTTGATGAAACTGGACTTGCCGGCACCGACTGGTCCATATAGCAGAATCCTGAGATATTTGGCTCTTTTGTTTCGAGGTTGGTAGTTTTTCACAAAAGCGAGGTCTTCCTGCTTGTCCCTGTTACATGACAGAACAATATTAGATTAAAATACTGCATTAATATGATACTTTATTGGGTCGCCGGTTCGCCTTCCGCCTGCGGCTGTTCTGTGTGGAGTTTACATGTTCTCTCCGTGTGGGTTCTCTCCGGGTACTCCGGCTTCCTCCCACAGTCCAAAAACATGCACTTAAGTTTAATTGGTGACTCTAAATTGTCCGTAGGTGTTAATGAGAGCGTGATTGCCTGTCTCTATATGTCAGCCCTGTGATAGTCTGGCGACCTGTCCAGGGTGAACCCCGCCTCTCGGCCAATGACAGCTGGGATCGGCTCCAGCCCCCCGCGACCCAAATGCGGATAAGCGGTTAATGGTAATGAATGAACGAATGAATTGTATTGTATTATTGACTGCACAGTAGGAACATTGTGATTGAAGCCACAGTGGCACCACACTGACTTTATGTGTGCTCATACTCACTCTGGTAGATTCCTCCATGGCTGACTGAAAAATACTGAAGAACATATAACACAAGTTGACATCAGTGAGACAAAGCTCTATTTCAAAATTTCAACATGCATTATTTTCCATGAACTTTTAAATATTTAGAACATCTCATAAGAAGGAGAAGGTGTGACAGGTCAAGACGTACTTACCTCCTCCCATAGCTGTAAAGTAAAACATTTACATGTTAATATGCAGGAATTTATAGGATCTAAAGAAATTATGTTTCCTAAAATGAAATGTTAACATCAGTTGGGGATTCAGGTCTCATTACAAAATGGAGAATGTTTATTTTCATATCTTGCACATTTCATCTTTATATTTCTTACATTTTCATTGTTTTGTGTAATTCCAGCTATTGTCAGGAATTTATAGACACCCTGCAATCAGAACTGAGTATTCACCCAGTGCATGGTAGAACAACACATAAAGTCAAAGCAAACTAAACTTAAACAAAGGTTTTACTTCTAAGTTCAGTAAATATTCAAAAGACAGAGAGGAAAAAAGCTCTACAATGAACAAAATGATGAGACGGATATTAAATCAAACCAAGTTTAATTATAACATTACGTCCTCCATAACAGTAACTTCACTCCACTAAACAAGCATGAGGAGAATGTATTTGATTTAAAATATGTACTTTTAACTTGAACTGATTTGGAGTTGGCACTAAACACAATCATTATTTCACTAAACTGAACATATCACAATCACTGTAGTATACTAATATTAATACCACATCTGAAGAAAGCCATAATAGAAAATCCTTACCTGCTTATGTGGCTCTGGACAGAGTGACACTGCAATGTGGACAAGGAGGGAGGGTTTTTATATCGTCTCTTCCTGCTTTAAGTTTCTTTTTTTCCATTTCAAAGCCACACCTTTCTTGATCACCAGATTTGAGTAATTTATGGGTTGGCAAGGCAAGGCAAGTTTATTTGTAAAGCACCTTTCAACAAAAAGGACAATTCAAAGTGCTGATGAACGCCCTTTCAAACGTCTGCCCACCATTTAACACTGCCACACCTGTCATAGCACCAGGTTTTGGTCTTGCTCCTATTTTTGGGTTACAGCTATTAATGTGTTCTTCTTTATGTGTGCAATATAAAGAAATTTCTGTTTTTTAAGCTGTGGATTTTTAGCCATAAAATATTGAAAGCAGCAAAGATTTCTGACTCAGCCACAAACTGACTACAGCACTAAGTCAAGACTGAATGAGGGAGCAGCTGCATTCACTGATCAAAACATCAGAATTTAAGGAATGATGTAGAGCAACAAATACTTTAATAGGCTGTCCTCCCACAGTGACGATGGTTTCATTTTCACTTGTAAATGTCAATGACGTGGCAGGACACACAGCAGTGCTCTACAGCTTTAAAGAACTCACTGCTGTATAATATGAGACTGTCCTCTTAAAAACAGGCACATATGTTGTTTCTACAGAGAGCTTAATATATTATTATTCATGTTTATTGCTGGGTGGCGACCTCAAGTGGCTGCAATGATTTAAACAGCAGCAAAATCTACATCAGCAGGTCAGGGTGGATGGATGGGTCGAACAAACAATGGACTTTAACCCAGGAGACCACTGTTTATGTCACACGTGGAACCCAAAGTCAACTGACTTATTTAAACTTAATATAACTACATATTGAACATTATGTATGTTAATATGTAATGTTCTTTGTTACATATGTCAGAGCTTCACTACCTACGAATGGAAGTCAACATAATCAACATACTTATTTTAACTCATACCATGACCTTTCCTAGTTTTAACCAAGTATCTTTATTGCCTAAATTAATCAAACACAGCATTACAAATGTGTTTAAAATGTTTAATACACAATATCCCCACACACCATTTACAACCCCGTCTACATGGGAGCCGCAGTTTGAAACCCTATCCGCTCAAATAAAAAATCTCATTACAGCAGACCTTAACACTTGGAGAACCCGCAGAACAACCAACAATGTTAATAATAATAATAAAAATATTACAAAAGACCACAGGAAAACGTTAAAAAAAACTAAAAAACTTAAAAGACGTCATTATCAAACCAGTTGATAAAGGTGGTCAAATTGTCCTACAGGACAAAACCAATTACTTAATAGAAGCCAAGAGACAATTAGATAATACTACCTATTATATACCTCTAACACTCTCCATGGTACCTACAACCCAGACAATAATAAGAAATATTCTCACCACAATTTAGAACCGTAAATTCATTTTAAACAGTTCACGTAGGCCGACCTGTGGGGTCCTGAAAATCTGTGACCAAGACTGTTTTACCTACTACCCAAAATTCACAAACCACCACAATCCTGGACTATTCCACACCAAGTACCAACAGGTAGACCCAGTGGTGTAGTCTAGTTTTTTGCAGTGGGTATACTGATTATACTCGTACTCACCCATCCCAGAACAACACATCTTACAACAACAACCATGTGGAGCATGGTTTTTTTGAATGATTGGAAAATCTGCTGTCTGTTATAAATATTCATTGAGATTTTTCATCTCCTCATTTTTAGTTTTCACGGTGTTCAATGAAGATGTCCATTTACATGTTCAGAAGAATAAATGCACTTTATTAACATCAGTATGAAGTTGAAGTGTGGACTCAATGACTGACCAGGAAGTAGTTACAAACATAATCAACATACTTATTTTACAAACATGATCTTTTCCTAATTTTAACCAAGTAGATTTATTGGCTACATTGACCAAACACAACATTACAAATCAACATTAAGCATGTGTTTAAAACGGCTGCTGTTACATTTAGGTACAAGTGTGTTTTAATTTCCTGTAAGAAGGGGGGCTCATTTAGGAAATCCTGTGGGTATTTCTGAATTTGATGCAATCTGTTCTTATCATCGTTTTACACAGTGTCACAACTTTTTAGAATCTGAGATGTATCATCCAGCTTATTATTGAATGTGGAAGTAAATAGCTATCTAACTTCTGGTTTTAAGAATCTTACTTCCATCTTATTGCTTCCCTCAGTTAATCTAATAAGTTTTACTAGTTTATTTAACAATGTTGTGGGAGTGTCCATGGATGGAGCTAATAATTGACCCAGTTGTTAACATTACATATGTGCGAAACATATTTTAGACACCAAGATAAAGACTTGTTTAACAAAAATCTATCAATTTAAGTGTAGTATACTCACACAAACTCACTTTTGCACCACAATATCAGTAAAGTGTTAAGTGAAAGTGTTTGCTTTCTTAAATAAAAACTTAAACCACACTGGATATTGTATTTTTAATTATGCTAAAGAATCACAGGTTTATTTTCCTTGAAAACTTAATCAGTGATTTTTTTTTTATCACGAACAAAGACTTTGTGATGAGAAGGATACATATATATTGGAATGAAGCCTTATACGATGAAATGCTGCTTTCCCTGATTTTATATGATATATATATATATATATATATATATATATATATATATATATATATATATTTTAAAGGAAGCTGGTGTGTTTTCAAGCTTTGATCGTACACAGTCTTCTTCAGCAGAATGCAGGTCTACAGGTGGTTGAGGAAGTCTTCTCCAAATGTGATCATCTGTCTCAGTGCGCTCAGTATCAGCAGATTCTTGTCATCATCCACTATTGGATCTGGACCATAGTTCTTCACGAGGAAGATGGAGCTCTGTGGAATACCCAGCAACAAGCTGAATGTGTCGACCTGAGTTTTAAAGTAAAAGCATTTTCAGTTGATCAGTTACAGGGCGACCTGAGAAGATTTTTGTGCATTAAAACAGAAAATTTAAATTGGGAATCGAATTCCGACATAATTCTAAAAAAATAAAAAATCACCAGTAAAAAATCTACCTGTTCCTTCAGATACTTGCTGTAATAGGCATTTGTTATATTTTTCCTGGTTTCAGGACAGGCTTCATCCACTTTGGTGAGAATAGCCAGTTGGGGAATTCCTGTCAAGACAGAAACCTAATCAGTATTACAATCTTTTATTTTGCTGCTCATGAAAAACAATATGACATCATTAATCTACATAGAGTAATAACCACTGTGATGTCTGCTCATACCCATGTCACTTGCTGCGAGTCTGACTTCTCTCATCTTCTCCACAAATTTGTCTTCTTTTATTAAAGATACTTTGTTGGCAGGAATCACAGAAACCAGAACGTGAACTTTGTCGTCCAGAGTGGGAGATGACCTGTAACCTCCATCACCCTCCTTCAGTTTCTGGCTGGGAGAGAACTAGAAAGCAATGGAAATACTGACAAATTATATTTTTCCTACTTGTTATAATAATAATCTGTACTAATTATAATTAGTGTGGCGTAGTGTCTATAGGTGGCAGTACTGCATCAGAAATGCAGCAATGCAAAGGCAGGAGAGAAGAAAACTGCTTACTGCAGCAGTAAGAGGAGGGAAATACATTCATTTCATCAGTTTATACTTCAGAGATACACACAATACCCTGAATCCATAAAGAAAACAGGGCACCTTTCAATGATGTCAGAGTTTTACCTTGTAATCGTCTTCCACATGTCCTTTCAGGGCCAGTTTGATGTCTTCCACAAGAACACCAGCATTGGCATTGTTCTCAAAGCCCATGATGTCATTGAAAACAAAATTATAATAGTCGTCTGGACCTTTATCGAATTTGTAAATTGTGTACTGTAAAACAGAGGGCACAATTACTTACATCATTAGTAAATCCCAGATACAAAGACAACTCTTACACCAACAAATATCTAAAAATCCTTGTGGTTTATTCACTTGGTCAGCAACTTTCACACAATGGGCCCCATCTTTCAATCAGTTATCCAGTTCTTTAAATTTATCCATGGTGGCATCAGATTAAACCCTAGAAAATATTTCCTAGCCACACCCAGAGTTTAATGTGAATTAAAAAAAAAATACAATTCAGAGGGTTTACAAGGATTAGAATGTACTTCATACATTACTTGAATCTAATATAATTTCTACGTCCATTTAACATTTACATTTGGTCATTTAGCAGATGCTTTTATCCAAAGCAACTTACAGGAAGAATAAAAGCAAACAATCAAGGTATAGTGCAATAATAATTAGTGCATCAATAAGTGCTAGTGACAATTCTTTAAGGAGTAGAATTATTGTGTGGTGCTAGGAAAGAAGATGCTCTCTGAAGAGCTGGTCTTCAGGAGTTTTTTTTAAAGGTAGAGAGGGACGCCCTGCTCTGGTAGGAACTGGTAGTGTGTTCCACCAGTGGGGAACAAGAAGTGCAAAGAGTCTGGATTGCCTTGGACCAACGGGGGGCAGAGCCAGGCGCTGTTCATTGGAAGAGCGCAACAGTCGTGAGGTAGCATATGCCTGAATCAGGGCGTTCAGGTAGGTAGGAGCAGTACCGGAGACAACTTTGTAGGCCAGCAATAGAGATTTGAATTTGATGCGGGCTGCAACAGGTAGCCAGTGGAGCTCAATGAGCAGCGGTGTGACATGTGACCTTTTTGGCTGGTTGTAGACCAGGCGCGCCGCCGCGTTCTGGATCATCTGAAGCGGTTTTATTGTGCAGGCTGGCAGGCCTGTCAGGAGGGCGTTACAGTAGTCAAGTTTTGAGATGACAACAGCTTGTGTCAAGAGTTGAGTGGCATGTTGAGTTAGGTAAGGTCTGATTTTTCTGATGTTGTAAAGTGCAAAGCGGCATGACCGGGTAACTGAGGCGACATGACTGGAAAAGGTGAGTTGGTCATCAATCATCACACCTAAGTTTCTCACCACCCTGGTGGGGGCAAGACACAGGGAGTTAATTTTGATGTTGACGTTGTGGTGTATTGTGGGTTTAGCAGGAAGGACCAGCAGTTCAGTTTTTGAAAGGTTCAGCTGGAGGTGATGTGCCTTCATCCAAGTGGCTATGTCAGAGAGGCAGTCAGAGACGCGAGCAGAGACCGATGGGTCATCAGGAGGAAATGACAGATTGAGCTAAGTGTCATCTGCATAGCAGTGATAGGGAAAGCCATGTGAGTGGATAACCAGACCCAGAGAGGTGGTGTAGATAGCAAATAGCAGGGGTCCCAGCACTGAGCCCTGGGGAACCCCTGTGGAGGGGCAATACAAATTAGACAACTGTCCATGCCAGGATACACTGAATGAGCGTCCTTTGAGGTAGGAATCAAACCAGGACAGAGCCAAGCCAGAGATGCCCATTTTAGAGAGAGTAGAGAGGAGGATGCCATGGTTAACTGTGTCAAACGCAGCTGACAAGTCAAGCAGAATGAGAACTGAGGACTTTGCTGCTGTTCTTGCTTCTTTTAAGTGTAGCAGCATAGAGGTGCTGGCTGTTTAGTGCCACTGGTGGCGGTAATGAGGTGGGCCGTATAAAAGCCGCCGTCCTCTCCTCGCGATTCCTTTTGCATCCGCGTCATTGGTGCGTCACTTCCGGGTCCCCGGTTGTTTAGCCGACAGGTATGGCTGCCCGCTGTTTCGACTCATTGATCGCTTGGTTCTTTCTGCGTGCTCACGGCATTTGTGTTTGCAGGGTGATTGTTTGCATGCTGCTCTGGGCAACTCATGTGCGGCGGTGCCTTCTGTTTGGTGAGTGTCCCCTCTTTCTCGGCGTGTTAATTGATACTGTCTGACGGCTAACGCTAGTGTGGTCACAGGTGAATGCCAGCAGCGGCCGGTGTCCTCTCTCCCTCTCTCCTCCTTGAGAGTATGTGTGTGTCCCTAACAGGTATGTGTGTATTAGTATGGTCAACTACAGTATTATAATATCAAGCCGTAATGCTAACAGTATCTCTTTCTAATTAGGAGTGTGCAATTAGCTGGTGGTTGCTGCTGCTTTGTCTCCGCGGTTGTCTCCGCGGCCGCTCTGTCTTTATTAAAGACTGTCCATACTAAAGACGTCTCCACTAAAACTGTCATCTGTAATCACCCTGCTGGAGCTCGTTCCTGGGCTGCTAAATGCGCAACCGCGCTCAATAGATCTGGTGTATTGCAGCCGAGCTGCTGCCCGCTGTTGATGGCCCACACCGTGCCCCCAGAACACTGATTCGGACTTTGATCCAGACCCGGATTGAGTGTTTTATTATAAGTGTTTATTCTAGGATTATTTTGTACACCATGTTATTTGAGGATTAAAATGGGCAGTCACTGATTTTGTTAACATTTGATCTTGTGTTTGTTTTTGTTGATTTGCCCACTAATTTGTTTATCCCTTTTTCTTTAGTTACTGGAGACTGGTGGTGGTGGTGCTCGTGCTCGGGTGGTGGTGTCCTCCCCTTTTCCGTCGTTTGCTGTGTCCTGGGAGTGGTCTTCACTAGAGTGTATCACGTATGTCGGGTGTTTTAAGTTGATTTCTTTATTGTTGGTGGATCTCCTCCCCCCTCTGCACTAGCCCTTGTCCATCCAGTCAGCTCCAGCTCTCCCCCCCCCCCAGTTTGCTTTTCTTGCTTTTATATCTGAAGGACTGTTTTTAAGATTATTGTGAAAAAAATATAATAAAACTATTTCTATTTTCATAACCACGTCTCCTGCCTTTGAGTAAACCTTACCTGTGTGCTGCTCCCAAATTAATTCCCTGGGTGAAATTCCCAGGGTGGCGTTGTCGGTTTCTTTCCTTAATTTGGCTGTTTAAATTATAAGGTTTAATTTCTTTAGTTCACTTTACACTCGCCACAAACTTGGCGTTGTCGGCAGGATTTGCTCTTTTTAACGGCTGAGACGTGTGTTCACTTCTGTTTAGTTTTTTTTTTTTTTCCTGTTTTTTTTTCCTTTTGTTGTCTTTAATTTGTTGTGTGGCCTAATTTTCTTTCTGTTTGTGCATACAGATTGGAGTAATTGGAGACAAAGCAGCAGTGGCCCTTTTGTGGACGTTGAGTTTTGGTGCCTACTACAGGTTTGAATTTTGTGGTGCTTTTGCATCATAGTTAGTGGTAGTGTGAGTTTGTAGTAATCATGGAGGACGAAATACTTGAACTTAGAGGGCTGATTGCACAGTTAACAGCAGATAATGAGCGGTTACGACAGGGACAGGCTGGCCCTAGTGTTCTGCCATCTACTTCTTCAGCACCACCTGTTATCCCCCCCACTTCTGGTCCCTCCGTAGCAGAGAGGTTAATTTTTGTGCCTAGAGATAGAAAGTGTCCGGTCTTTAGGGGAAGGACAGGCGTAGGATTGAGTGAGTGGGTGGAGGAGGTGCAGGCGAGTATGAGGGCTCGGCGTTTGTCCCAGTCTGAGCAGGCGTTTTTCCTGCTCGACCACCTAGAGGGAGAGGCCAAGGATGAGATAAAGTATCGCTCAGCCGCTGAGAGAGAGAACCCTGTTAAAATATTTGCCATTTTGGAGGAGCTGTACGGGTGCTCAGAGTCGTATGTTTCACTGCAGCAGGCTTTCTTCTCCAGGAGGCAGCAAGAGGGAGAAACTCTTCAGGAGTTCTCCCTTGCTTTAATGGGCCTAATGGAGAGGGTGAAGCAGTGCGCCCCCACTGACATGCCGGATGCCGGAACCCTTTTGAGAGATCAGTTTGTCGAGCACGTTTTGAATCGTTCCTTGTGTCGTGAGTTGAAGCAGCGGGTGCGTAGTCAGCCTGATTGCACCTTGCTCGATGTGAGGGCCGAGGCTATTCGCTGGGAGCGGGAAGGTTTGCCTGGTGGTGCGAGAGGTCGCAGCCAATCAGTCCCCTCAGTGTATGGTGTCCAGTATGGTGTTCATGGTGGCCCCCAGGGGGGTGTTCCATCCTCCACGGCTTCTGAGATGAGTGAGATGAGGGAGATGTTAAAGCATCAGCAAGCGCAGCTTAATCAGCTCATGAGGAGCATTGCTCAGCTACAGAACTCCAACCAGTACCGTCATCCACCACCATCAGGGCCCTTAATATGCAGACGTTGTAATCAGCCAGGACATTATGCACGTGAGTGTGATGGGGTGCGTGTTCCTTCTCGTTCTCAGTTTCCTTCACGACCCCACTTGAATACTGGTCGGCAGTCTCGCTCTCCGGTGTCGGAAAACTAGTGCCCACCGAACTGCAGAGCCACAGTTTGGGTGGGGCCGCTACTGGCTCAAAAGCTGCTTTACGCAACTTGGATGCTTCGGGATTGATTTCGTCTTGCCCCCATTTGGATGTAGACATGGGTGGTGTGAGGGTCCCTTGCCTGGTAGACACCTGTTCCATGGTGTCTACAATCTCTGAGAGTTTCTTCCGCCAGCATCTTGAGCCTTGGGGCCAGGAGCGTCTTCGTTCGTGTCATTGGTTGGAGCTTAGGGCTGCCAATGGTCTGACTATTCCTTACCTTGGGTACCTTGAACTCGACGTGCAGCTTTGTGGTAAACTAATGCCTCAATGTGGTGTTTTGGTGGTGAGGGACCCACCTGGTGGTGTGCCCTCTCAAGTGCCTGGAGTTTTGGGGATGAACGTGATCCGTAAGTGTTATCAGGAGCTTTTTGGCCAATATGGTGTAGATTTGTTTTCTCAGGTCTGTATCTCAGAGGCCCCCAAGCCGGTCGTGCAGGCACTGCAACAGTGCCATCACGCTAGTG
This sequence comes from Centropristis striata, assembly GCF_030273125.1. Classification (NCBI taxonomy): domain Eukaryota; kingdom Metazoa; phylum Chordata; class Actinopteri; order Perciformes; family Serranidae; genus Centropristis; species Centropristis striata. Next base: position 17,298,329 of record NC_081540.1, read on the forward strand.
ACCTAGCTTCTCAGGATGCTCCAGGGAAAGTGAAGGTCAGGGGTAAGAGGGGTTTGCAGATTCCAGGCGGGGTGATGAAAATTGTGGCTGCCACATGTTCTGAGCAGTACTCTGGTTCTACAGTACTATTTGAGCCTTTAGAGGTTGGTTTGCCTGCTGGGTTGCTTGCTTCCCCGTCTTTAGTTCGTGTCATCAGGGGCACAGCCTACATACCTGTCATTAATGTTGGCTGTAACCATGTTGTTTTGTACCCCCGCACTGCTGTGGGCACACTGAATTTTGTGCATGTGGTCAGCCTCCCTTCAGGGGTCACTGAGGTGCCATCAGGTGTGGCCACCGTGTCCTCCCAGGCAGCTTCCTCTAGTGTGCCGCAGCAGGTGGAGAGTGTGGATTTGTCGTCGTTGTCTGTGGAGGAGCAGGGTCCGGTGAGGTCCTTGCTTGAACATTACTCTTCAGTCTTTTCCACCAATGACACAGATTTGGGTTGTACTAATCTTATCTCCCATGACATTCCTCTGATAGATGATACTCCAGTGACGCAGCGCTATAGGCGCATTCCACCCTCCGAGTACGAGGCTGTGAAGGAACACATTAACCAGCTGCTCTCATCTCAAGTAATATGTGAGAGTAGCAGCCCCTACGCGTCCCCCATCGTGTTGGTACGGAAGAAAGATGGTAGTATGCGTATGTGTGTTGACTATAGGCAGCTCAATAGTAAGACCCGAAAAGACTCCTTCCCACTGCCACGTATAGAGGAGTCTCTGGACGCATTGTCCGGTGCTCGCTGGTTCTCTACCCTGGACTTGGCCAGTGGTTACAATCAGGTGCCAGTCACTGAGGCTGACCGGCCGAAGACTGCTTTTTGTACACCTTTTGGTTTGTTCGAATGGAACAGAATGCCTTTTGGGCTCTGTAACGCGCCCAGCACCTTCCAGAGGTTAATGCAACGCATCTTTGGTGACCAGCAATGTCAGTCTTTATTGTTATATCTTGATGATATTGTTGTGTTTTCCTCCACTGTGGAACAACATGTGGAGAGACTCCGGGTGGTGCTGGAGCGGCTTCAACATGAGGGCCTCAAAGCCAAGCTCAGTAAGTGTTCCTTCTTTTGCAAGGAGGTACACTACTTGGGCCACGTGATATCGGCCGATGGCGTCTCCACAGATCCGGGCAAGATTGAAGTGGTTGCTAATTGGCCGATTCCTGCTACTGCCTCAGAGCTTCGATCTTTTCTTGGTTTCGCCAGTTACTATCGTCGGTTTGTGGAAGGATTTGCCAAGCTGGCAGCTCCTCTGCATAGGGCGGTGGCAGAGTGTGGTGGTACTAAGACTAGTAAGAGGACTGATCAGCGGCTCTCCAGGTGTTGGACTGATGAGTGTAACCAGAGCTTTGAAACATTGAAAGCCAAGTTCACTACAGCACCGGTGTTAGCCTATGCAGACTTCTCCCTTCCATTCATTCTGGAAGTTGATGCAAGCTATGGTGGCCTGGGTGTGGTCCTTTCTCAGGCTCAGGCAGGCAAGGTGAGGCCGATAGCCTATGCGAGCAGGGGCCTGCGACCCACCGAGAGAAACATGGTGAACTACAGCTCCATGAAACTCGAGTTCTTGGCCCTTAAGTGGGCCATGACAGAGAAATTCCGAGAGTACTTGTTGGGTAATAAATGTGTTGTGTATACTGATAACAACCCCCTCAGTCATTTGACTTCTGCTAAGCTAGCTGCTACTGAGCAGAGGTGGGCAGCCCAGCTAGCCTCTTTTGATTTTGAGATCAAGTACCGAACAGGAAAGAGTAACACCAATGCCGATTCTCTTTCTCGTCAGTACCCACCTGGTCCCCAGGACGTCGCAGCAATGCTTCCAGGTACTGCAGTGCCAAAGTCTCTGCAGCAAGCTTTGGGGTTGGGAAAGGCAGAGGCCACTCAAGCTGCCATTGTAGCCTGGCCACAGCATACTTTTTCTGAACTTCGTCTCTCTCAGCAGACTGACCCTGTGATACAGGAACTGTTAGCTTTTTGGGGGAAGAAGCAGCGTCCCAGTCGTGACGAGCGGGCACAGCTCTCCCAGTCCACGCTGGTTTTGCTGCGGCAGTGGGACCGTCTACTTGAAAGGGATGGTGTCCTGTATCGAAAGGTGTTTCGTTCTGATGGCGCTGAAGCCATGTTTCAGCTGTTGTTGCCAAGTGCATTGATAGGTGAGGTCCTGACCCAAGTGCACCAGGAGCATGGTCACCAGGGGGTGGAGCGAACACTGGCGCTCCTGCGGCCCCGATGCTACTGGCCTGGTATGTCCTCTGATGTGGCACGATGGTGTCAGACATGTGAGCGATGTCAAGTGGCCAAAGATGTCCACCCAAAAGCGCACACCTCTATGGGGCATCTCTTGGCCTCCCGCCCTAACGAAATCCTTGCCATCGACTATACTACTCTAGAGCCGGCCCAGAATGGTGTAGAGAACGTCTTGGTGCTTACTGATGTTTTTAGTAAGTACACGGTGGCTATCCCTACTCGGGATCAGCGTGCCGCCACTGTGGCCAGGATTTTAGTGTCAGAGTGGTTTTATAAGTTTGGTGTCCCTGCTCGTTTGCATTCTGATCAGGGCCGTAACTTTGAAAGCTTCCTCATTCAGCAGTTGTGTGACTTATATGGGATTGTAAAATCCCGCACCACCCCATACCATCCTGAAGGAAATGGTCAATGCGAGCGCTTCAACCGGACGCTCCACAACTTGCTGCGTACTTTGCCGGTGTCTCGGAAAAGGGATTGGCATGTATGTCTGCCTCATGTTTTGTATTGTTACAATACAACTCCCCATCAGTCAACAGGGGAGTCCCCCTTTTTCTTGATGTTCGGCCAGGAACCCAGACTGCCAATCGATTTCTTGTTGGGTAGAGTCGAGAGTCCCGTGGGTGGGTCTATCCATGAGTGGGTTCAAGAGCACCAAGCCCGTTTGCAGGTAGCATTTGAAGGTGCAAGGGAACGCTTGAAACATGCTGCCGATCGGCGGAAGCAGGTCCATGATCGGCATGTGAGAGATCGGCCACTGCAGGAAGGGCAGTTGGTGTATTTGCGTGATTTAAGTGCTAGGGGGCTCCAGAAGACCCGAGATCGGTGGACCGGTGTTAAGTATCGAGTGTTGAGGATGCCTAAAGAGGGTGGCTCGGTGTACACTATTGTGCCAGTTGATGATGAGACAAAGGTTAGACGAGTCCACCGCACCATGCTGAAGGCTGTTGTGGGAGTGGACTCACCTGATCATGCCTCTTCTCATAACTCTCCACCAAGGGAAGAACCACCCCTAGAGGAGGAGCCTTCCTTTGAGTATGATTTGTTGGTCTTTGACCACCAACAACCTGTTGGTGCCACTTCTGCCATGCCCTCCACCAGACCAACCACATCCCAAGAGCCTACATCGGCCTTAACTTCAGGAGCATCAGCTCCAGCTTTTCCCTCAGTCGCTTGCCCTGATTCCAGCAACATGGGCTCACGCCGGACCACACGTCAAACTGCTGGTCAGCACTCGAATGTACATCGTCTTCCACGGTCCGTTGGTGATGCTCATGCTGCTAATCCTTCTGCTCCTGTGTCCAACTCAGTCTCTGCTCTGTTTAGACCCTGGAGTTAGCTTGTTGTGTTAGCCTTACTTTGTTGATCGTCGGGACGACGATCCAAGGAGGCGGGGTAGAATGTAGCAGCATAGAGGTGCTGGCTGTTTAGTGCCACTGGTGGCGGTAATGAGGTGGGCCGTATAAAAGCCGCCGTCCTCTCCTCGCGATTCCTTTTGCATCCGCGTCATTGGTGCGTCACTTCCGGGTCCCCGGTTGTTTAGCCGACAGGTATGGCTGCCCGCTGTTTCGACTCATTGATCGCTTGGTTCTTTCTGCGTGCTCACGGCATTTGTGTTTGCAGGGTGATTGTTTGCATGCTGCTCTGGGCAACTCATGTGCGGCGGTGCCTTCTGTTTGGTGAGTGTCCCCTCTTTCTCGGCGTGTTAATTGATACTGTCTGACGGCTAACGCTAGTGTGGTCACAGGTGAATGCCAGCAGCGGCCGGTGTCCTCTCTCCCTCTCTCCTCCTTGAGAGTATGTGTGTGTCCCTAACAGGTATATGTGTATTAGTATGGTCAACTACAGTATTATAATATCAAGCCGTAATGCTAACAGTATCTCTTTCTAATTAGGAGTGTGCAATTAGCTGGTGGTTGCTGCTGCTTTGTCTCCGCGGTTGTCTCCGCGGCTGTCTCCGCGGCCGCTCTGTCTTTATTAAAGACTGTCCATACTAAAGACGTCTCCACTAAAACTGTCATCTGTAATCACCCTGCTGGAGCTCGTTCCTGGGCTGCTAAATGCGCAACCGCGCTCAATAGATCTGGTGTATTGCAGCCGAGCTGCTGCCCGCTGTTGACGGCCCACACCGTGCCCCCAGAACACTGATTCGGACTTTGATCCAGACCCGGATTGAGTGTTTTATTATAAGTGTTTATTCTAGGATTATTTTGTACACCATGTTATTTTAGGATTAAAATGGGCAGTCACTGATTTTGTTAACATTTGATCTTGTGTTTGTTTTTGTTGATTTGCCCACTAATTTGTTTATCCCTTTTTCTTTAGTTGCTGGAGACTGGTGGTGGTGGTGCTCGTGCTCGGGTGGTGGTGTCCTCCCCTTTTCCGTCGTTTGCTGTGTCCTGGGAGTGGTCTTCACTAGAGTGTATCACGTATGTCGGGTGTTTTAAGTTGATTTCTTTATTGTTGGTGGATCTCCTCCCCCCTCCGCACTAGCCCTTGTCCATCCAGTCAGCTCCAGCTCTCCCCCCCCCCCCAGTTTGCTTTTCTTGCTTTTATATCTGAAGGACTGTTTTTAAGATTATTGTGAAAAAAATATAATAAAACTATTTCTATTTTCATAACCACGTCTCCTGCCTTTGAGTAAACCTTACCTGTGTGCTGCTCCCAAATTAATTCCCTGGGTGAAATTCCCAGGGTGGCGTTGTCGGTTTCTTTCCTTAATTTGGCTGTTTAAATTATAAGGTTTAATTTCTTTAGTTCACTTTACACTCGCCACATAAGGCTTCTGTCACAGACAACAGAGCAGTTTCAGTTGAGTGACCGCTTTTGAAACCAGATTGATTTGGATCAAGAAGATTGTTCTGTAGGAGGAATTCTGAAAGTTGCTTAGCGACCGCCCGTTCAATAGTTTTGGATAAGAATGGAAGAAGTGAGACAGGACAATAGTTCTTGACTTCAGCAGGGTTGAGAGAGGGTTTCTTGAGTGGAGGTATTACCCGAGCTGCTTTGAATGCAGTGGGAAAAGTGCCGGAGGACAGTGAGGCGTTAATCAGATGTGACAGCTGGTGTGATGGTTGGGCTAATGGACTGAAGAAGGTTTGTTGGTATAGGGTCCAACGAGCATGTAGTAGGACGGCTACATGTCAACAGTTTGGAAACCTCACTCTCAGAGAGGGGTGTAAAGCCAGAAAATTAGGTGCTAGCAACTGATTCAGTGCCACCCAGCTGAGATACAGAAAGACATGTAGTAGGACTTCTACATGCCATTTTCTTTCAGCAGCTCTGAGCTTGGTTTAAGATACTCCCAATGCAGATTTTTGTTTAACTGTAGATTATCATAGAAACTGAATACATGTTGTCATCAATTCTTTCTGCTATTTTACTCACTTTAATTAAGGTTTTGATGAGTTTTTAACTGCATGCAGTTCTTTAAGAATTTAAAGTTTTGCTGAATATTTTTGTCTGATGATAAACAGGTATTCATACATTTTTGGTGAAGCTGTTCCCAGAGATTGCATCTGTTTCAGCTCGACCGGTAATTCTGCCTTGTAAGATACTGTCCACAGAGTTGATGAAACTGGACTTGCCGGCACCGACTGGTCCATATAGCAGAATCCTGAGATGGTTTGCTCCTTTGTTTCGAGGTTGGTAGTTTTTCACAAAAGTGAGGTCTTCCTGCTTGTCCCTGTTACATGACAGAACAATATTAGATTAAAATACTGCATTAATATGATACTGTATTGTTTTGACTGCACAGTAGGAACATTATGATTGAAGCCACAGTGGCACCACACTGACTTTATGTGTGCTCATACTCACTTTGGTAGAGCCCTCCATGGCTGACTGAGAAATGCTGAAGAACATATAACATATGTTGACATCAGTGAGACAAAGCTCTATTTTAAAACTTGTTCTCCATGAACTTTTAAATATTTGGAACATCTCACAAGAAGGAGAAAGTGTGACAGGTCAAGACGTACTTACCTCCCATAGCTGTAACGTAAAACATTTACATGTTAATATGCAGTAATTCATAGAATCTAAAGAAAGTATGTTTTTATTTCCTAAAATCAAATGTTAACATCAGTTAACTTAATTGATTCTGATCTCATTAGAAAACAGAATGTTTATTTTCTTAAATTGCATTTAGTGCATATGCACATTTAATCTTATATTAAATTTGTACATTTATTTTATATTTATTACATAAAAAATGAGATGCTCAGATGCTGAAGGAGACTGTGGTGTTCTGAGGTTGAGGCATTAAAGGACTACACTCAGTGTTGGAAACAACTGAAATGTATTGTTTTGTATAATTCTAGCTGTTGTCAGGAAATTATAGACACCCTGCAATCAGAACTGAGTATTCACCCAGAGCATGGTAGAACAACACATAAAGTCAAAACATACTAAATTTAAACAAAGGTTTTACTTCTAAGTTCAGTAAATATTCAAAAGACAAAAGATGGAGAGGGAAAAAGCGCTACAGTGAACAAAATAATGAAAGAGACGGATATTAAATCAAACCAAGTTTAATTGTAACATTAATTGTCCTCCATAAAAGTAACTCCAATTCACTAAACAAGCATGAGGAGAATGTATTTCATTTAAATTATTTACTTTTAACTTGAACTGATTTGGATTTGGTACTGAACACACAAATTATTAAACTACCGGTTAACTAAACTAAATAAATCCAAATCACTGTCATATATAAATATTACCGTACTTTCCGCACTATAAGGCGCACCGGAGTATAAGCCGCAGCAGCTAAATTGAATGATGTGTACATATATAAGCCGCACTGGACTATAAGCCGCAGGTGTTTTAATGTTTAATTACCATATGTAAAGGTTCGTGCACAGAGGGGATTGTTGGGAAAGAGATGGCTGCTTGAGGAAGCTTCTTTTACAGCCAGATTGACTGTCTTTAATTTAAAAGCTGCATCATATGCATTTCTACGGTTGTTTTCCATAATGACGGTTTGTGCATGAAAACTTCCTTTGCACAAACTATCTCGCTCTCGTAATGTCGGTCTTGCTCTCGTTCTGTCTCTCGTTCTGTCTCTCGTTCTGTCTCTCGTTCCACTCTCGGTTTCACTTTTACTTTTGCGCGCTACCTGTTTCACTCTTTCGCCCTGCCAGATTAGCTCGGGGTCCTTCGTCTGCCGCTGATTACGGCACGGCGACTCCGACAAACTAAGTAGTTTTCGACACAAATACACAAAGACAAGTGAAAAATAGCTTAAAAGTATATGAAGGACCCCGTGCCGATCTGGTACGTACACCTGCCTCCAGCTTTTCCTCCATAGATTTAGGAGGTAACCTAGTGGCCGTTAGCTGTAAAAATCCATAGATTAGCCGCACCGTTATATAAGCCGCAGAATCGAAAAATGGGGGGAAAGGCGCGGCTTATAGTCCGAAAATTACGGTAATACCACATCTGAGGACAGCCATAATAGAAAATCCTAACCTGCTTATGTGGCTCTGGACAGAGTGACACTGCAATGTTGACAAGGAGGGAGGGGTTTATATCGTCTCTTCCTGCTTTAAGTTTCTTTTTTCCATTTCAAAGCCACACCTTTCTTAATCAGCAGATTTGAGTAATTTATGGGTTGGCAAGGCAAGGCAAGTTTATTTGTAAAGCACCTTTCAACAAAAGGGCACCAGGTTTTGGTCTTGCTCCTATTTTTGGGTTACAGCTATTAATGTGTTCTTCTTTATGTGTGCAATATAAAGAACACTATCTCTAAAAAGTGGACTTGTGGACTATTTTATATCCTCTACTCAGGAAAGATAAATCAATCAATTAAACACAACACCCATATAAAGAAGACAACAAAGGGCAGAATAGTAGTATAGGTCTTAGGTTATTTTAATGCTAACACTTCAGCTTACATATACTCGAATAGAAATTTCAGTTTTTTAAGCATTTCCATTTTAAATGTCAAATGTTTTGGTATTTCAAATGTTTAAGCTGTGGATTTTTAGCCATAAAGATTGAAAGCAGCATTAAATCAGCAGCAATCAAAGATTTCTGACTCAGCCACGAAATGACTACAGCACTAAGTCAAGACTGAATGAGGGAGCAGCTGCATTCACGGATCAAAACATGTAGATCAGAATCAAAGAAATGATTTAGAGCAATAAATACTATAATAGGCTGTCCTCCCACAGTGACGACACACAGCAGTGCTCTACAGCTTTAAAGAACTCACTGCTGTATAATATGAGACTGTCCTCTTAAAAACAGGCACATATGTTGTTTCTACAGAGAGCTTAATATATTATTATTCATGTTTATTGCTGGGAGGCGACCTCAAGTGGCTGCAACGATTTAAACAGCAGCAAAATCTACGTCAGCAGGTCAGGGTGGATGGATGGGTCGAACAAACAAAGGACTTTAACCCAGGAGACCACTGTTTATGTCACACGTGGAACCCAAAGTCAACTGACTTATTTAAAATTAATATAACTACATATTGAACATTATGTATGTTAATATGTAATGTTCTTTGTTACATATGTCAGAGCTTCACTACCTACGAATGGAAATCAACATAATCAACATACTTATTTTAACTCATACCATGATCTTTCCAAGTTTTAACCAAGTATCTTTATTGCCTAAATTAATCAAACACAACATTACAAATCAATATTAAACATGTGTTTAAAATGTTTAATACACAATATCCCCACACACCATTTACCACCCTGTCTACATGGGAACCGCAGTTTGAAACCCTATCCGCTCAAATAAAAAATCTCATTACAGCAGACCTTAACACTTGGAGAACCCGTAGAACAACCAACAATGTTAATAATAATAAAAATATTACAAAAGACCACAGGAAAACGTTAAAAAAACTAAAAAACTTAAAAGACGTCATTATCAAACCAGTTGATAAAGGTGGTCAAATTGTCCTACAGGACAAAACCAATTACTTAATAGAAGCCAAGAGACAATTAGATAATACTACCTATTATATACCTCTAACACTCTCCATGGTACCTACAACCCAGACAATAATAAGAAATATTCTCACCACAATTTAGAACCGTAAATTCATTTTAAACAGTTCACGTAGGCCGACCTGTGGGGTCCTGAAAATCTGTGACCAAGACTGTTTTACCTACTACCCAAAATTCACGAACCACCACAATCCTAGACTATTCCACACCAAGTACCAACAGGTAGACCCAGTGGTGTAGTCTAGTTTTTTGCAGTGGGTAAACTGTCTATACTCGTACTTACCCATCCCAGAACAACACATCTTACGACAACAACCATGTGGAGCATGGTTTTTTTGAATGATTGGAAAATCTGCTGTCTGTTATCTGTCTGCAAATATTCATTGAGATTTTTCATCTCCTCATTTTTAGTTTTCACGGTGTTCAATGAAGATGTCCATTTACATGTTCAGAAGACTAAATGCACTTTATTAACATCAGTATGAAGTGTGGACTCAATGACTGACCAGGAAGTAGTTACAAACATAATCAACATACTTATTTTACAAACATGATCTTTTCCTAATTTTAAACAAGTAGATTTATTGGCTACATTGACCAAACACAACATTACAAATCAACATTAAGCATGTGTTTAAAACTGCTGCTGTTACATTTAGGTTGTTTTAATTTCCTGTAAGAAGGGGGGCTCATTTAGGAAATCCTGTGGGTATTTCTGAATTTGATGCAATCTGTTCTTATCATCGTTTTACACAGTGTCACAACTTTTTAGAATCTGAGATGTATCATCCAGCTTATTATTGAATGTGGAAGTAAATAGCTATCTAACTTCTGGTTTTAAGAATCTTACTTCCATCTTATTGCTTCCCTCAGTTAATCTAATAAGTTTTACTAGTTTATTTAACAATGTTGTGGGAGTGTCCATGGATGGAGCTAATAATTGACCCAGTTGTTAACATTACATATGTGCGAAACATATTTTAGACACCAAGATAAAGACTTGTTTAACAAAAATCTATCAATTTAAGTGTAGTATACTCACAAACTCACTTTTGCACCACAATATCAGTAAAGTGTGAAGTGAAAGTGTTTGCTTTCTTAAATTAAAACTTAAACCACACTGGATATTGTATTTTTAATTATGCTAAAGAATCACAGGTTTATTTTCCTTGAAAACTTAATCAGTGATTTTTTTTTTATCACGAACAAAGACTTTGTGATGAGAAGGATACATATATATTGGAATGAAGCCTTATACGATGAAATGCTGCTTTCCCTGATTTTATATGATATATATATATATATATATTTTTTTTTTTTTTTTAAAGGAAGCTGGTGTGTTTTCAAGCTTTGATCGTACACAGTCTTCTTCAGCAGAATGCAGGTCTACAGGTGGTTGAGGAAGTCTTCTCCAAATGTGATCATCTGTCTCAGTGCGCTGAGTATCAGCGGATTCTTGTCATCATCCACGATTGGATCTGGACCATAGTTCTTCACGAGGAAGATGGAGCTCTGTGGAATACCCAGCAACAAGCTGAATGTGTCGACCTGAGTTTTAAAGTAAAAGCATTTTCAGTTGATCAGTTACAGGGCGACCTGAGAAGATTTTTGTGCATTAAAACAGAAAATTTAAATTGGGAATCGAATTCCGACATAATTCTAAAAAAATAAAAAATCACCAGTAAAAAATCTACCTGTTCCTTCAGGTACTTGCTGTAATAGGCATTTGTTATATTTTTCCTGGTTTCAGGACAGGCTTCATCCACTTTGGTGAGAATAGCCAGTTGGGGAATTCCTGTCAAGACAGAAACCTAATCAGTATTACAATCTTTTATTTTGCTGCTCATGAAAAACAATATGACATCATTAATCTACATAGAGTAATAACCACTGTGATGTCTGCTCATACCCATGTCACTTGCTGCGAGTCTGACTTCTCTCATCTTCTCCACAAATTTGTCTTCTTTTATTAAAGGTACTTTGTTGGCAGGAATCACAGAAACCAGAACGTGAACTTTGTCGCCCAGAGTGGGAGATGACCTGTAACCTCCATCACCCTCCTTCAGTTTCTGGCTGGGAGAGAACTAGAAAGCAATGGAAATACTGACAAATTATATTTTTCCTACTTGTTATAATAATAATCTGTACTAATTATAATTAGTGTGGCGTAGTGTCTATAGGTGGCAGTACTGCATCAGAAATGCAGCAATGCAAAGGCAGGAGAGAAGAAAACTGCTTACTGCAGCAGTAAGAGGAGGGAAATACATTCATTTCATCAGTTTATACTTCAGAGATACACAATACCCTGAATCCATAAAGAAAACAGGGCACCTTTCAATGATGTCAGAGTTTTACCTTGTAATCGTCTTCCACATGTCCTTTCAGGGCCAGTTTGATGTCTTCCACAAGAACACCAGTGTTGGCATTGTTCTCAAAGCCCATGATGTCATTGAAAACAAAATTATAATAGTCGTCTGGACCTTTATCGAATTTGTAAATTGTGTACTGTAAAACAGAGGGCACAATTACTTACATCATTAGTAAATCCCAGATACAAAGACAACTCTTACACCAACAAATATCTAAAAATCCTTGTGGTTTATTCACTTGGTCAGCAACTTTCACACAATGGGCCCCATCTTTCAATCAGTTATCCAGTTCTTTAAATTTATCCATGGTGGCATCAGATTAAACCCTAGAAAATATTTCCTAGCCACACCCAGAGTTTAATGTGAATTTAAAAAAAAATACAGTTCAGAGGGTTTACAAGGATTAGAATGTACTTCATACATTACTTGAATCTAATATAATTTCTACGTCCATTTAACATTTACATTTGGTCATTTAGCAGATGCTTTTATCCAAAGCAACTTACAGGAAGAATAAAAGCAAACAATCAAGGTATAGTGCAATAATAATTAGTGCATCAATAAGTGCTAGTGACAATTCTTTAAGGAGTAGAATTATTGTGTGGTGCTAGGAAAGAAGATGCTCTCTGAAGAGCTGGTCTTCAGGAGTTTTTTTTAAAGGTAGAGAGGGACGCCCTGCTCTAGTAGGAACTGGTAGTGTGTTCCACCAGTGGGGAACAAGAAGTGCAAAGAGTCTGGATTGCCTTGGACCAACGGGGGGCAGAGCCAGGCGCCGCTCATTGGAAGAGCGCAACAGTCGTGAGGTAGCATATGCCTGAATCAGGGCGTTCAGGTAGGTAGGAGCAGTACCGGAGACAACTTTGTAGGCCAGCAATAGAGATTTGAATTTGATGCGGGCTGCAACAGGTAGCCAGTGGAGCTCAATGAGCAGCGGTGTGACATGTGACCTTTTTGGCTGGTTGTAGACCAGGCGCGCCGCCGCGTTCTGGATCATCTGAAGCGGTTTTATTGTGCAGGCTGGCAGGCCTGTCAGGAGGGCGTTACAGTAGTCAAGTTTTGAGATGACAACAGCTTGTGTCAAGAGTTGAGTGGCATGTTGAGTTAGGTAAGGTCTGATTTTTCTGATGTTGTAAAGTGCAAAGCGGCATGACCGGGTAACTGAGGCGACATGACTGGAAAAGGTGAGTTGGTCATCAATCATCACACCTAAGTTTCTCACCACCCTGGTGGGGGCAAGACACAGGGAGTCAATTTTGATGTTGATGTTGTGGTGTATTGTGGGTTTAGCAGGGAGGACCAGCAGTTCAGTTTTTGAAAGGTTCAGCTGGAGGTGATGTGCCTTCATCCAAGTGGCTATGTCAGAGAGGCAGTCAGAGACGCGAGCAGAGACCGATGGGTCATCAGGAGGAAATGACAGATTGAGCTAAGTGTCATCTGCATAGCAGTGATAGGGAAAGCCATGTGAGTGGATAACCAGACCCAGAGAGGTGGTGTAGATAGCAAATAGCAGGGGTCCCAGCACTGAGCCCTGGGGAACCCCTGTGGAGGGGCAATACAAATTAGACAACTGTCCATGCCAGGATACACTGAATGAGCGTCCTTTGAGGTAGGAATCAAACCAGGACAGAGCCAAGCCAGAGATGCCCATTTTAGAGAGAGTAGAGAGGAGGATGCCATGGTTAACTGTGTCAAACGCAGCTGACAAGTCAAGCAGAATGAGAACTGAGGACATTGCTGCTGTTCCTGCTTCTTTTAAGGCTTCTGTCACAGACAACAGAGCAGTTTCAGTTGAGTGACCGCTTTTGAAACCAGATTGATTTGGATCAAGAAGATTGTTCTGTAGGAGGAATTCTGAAAGTTGCTTAGCGACCGCCCGTTCAATAGTTTTGGATAAAAATGGAAGAAGTGAGACAGGACAATAGTTCTTGACTTCAGCAGGGTTGAGAGAGGGTTTCTTGAGTGGAGGTATTACCCGAGCTGCTTTGAATGCAGTGGGAAAAGTGCCGGAGGACAGTGAGGCGTTAATCAGATGTGACAGCTGGTGTGATGGTTGGGCTAATGGACTGAAGAAGGTTTGTTGGTATAGGGTCCAACGAGCATGTAGTAGGACGGCTACATGTCAACAGTTTGGAAACCTCACTCTCAGAGAGGGGTGTAAAGCCAGAAAATTAGGTGCTAGCAACTGATTCAGTGCCACCCAGCTGAGATACAGAAAGACATGTAGTAGGACTTCTACATGCCATTTTCTTTCAGCAGCTCTGAGCTTGGTTTAAGATACTCCCAATGCAGATTTTTGTTTAACTGTAGATTATCATAGAAACTGAATAAATGTTGTCATCAATTCTTTCTGCTATTTTACTCACTTTAATTAAGGTTTTGATGAGTTTTTAACTGCATGCAGTTCTTTAAGAATTTAAAGTTTTGCTGAATATTTTTGTCTGATGATAAACAGGTATTCATACATTTTTGGTGAAGCTGTTCCCAGAGATTGCATCTGTTTCAGCTCGACCGGTAATTCTGCCTTGTAAGATACTGTCCACAGAGTTGATGAAACTGGACTTGCCAGCACCGACTGGTCCATATAGCAGAATCCTGAGATGGTTTGCTCCTTTGTTTCGAGGTTGGTAGTTTTTCACAAAAGTGAGGTCTTCCTGCTTGTCCCTGTTACATGACAGAACAATATTACATTAAAATACTGCATACTGTATTGTCTATACTGTATTGTTTTGACTGCACAGTAGGAACATTGTGATTGAAGCCACAGTGGCACCACACTGACTTTATGTGTGCTCATACTCACTTTGGTAGAGCCCTCCATGGCTGACTGAGAAATACTGAAGAACATATAACATATGTTGACATCAGTGAGACAAAGCTCTATTTTAAAACTTGTTCTCCATGAACTTTTAAATATTTGGAACATCTCACAAGAAGGAGAAAGTGTGACAGGTCAAGACGTACTTACCTCCCATAGCTGCAACGTAAAACATTTACATGTTAATATGCAGTAATTCATAGAATCTAAAGAAAGTATGTTTTTATTTCCTAAAATCAAATGTTACCATCAGTTAACTTAATTGATTCTGATCTAATTAGAAAACAGAGAATGTTTATTTTCTTAAATTGCATTAAGTACATATGCACATTTAATCTTATATTAAATTTGTACATTTATTTTATATTTATCACATAAAAAATTAGATGCTCAGATGCTGAAGGAGACTGTGGTGTGCTGAGGTTGAGGCATTAAAGGACTACACTCAGTGTTGGAAATAACTGAAATTTATTGTTTTGTATAATTCTAACTATTGTCAGGAAATTATAGACACCTTGCAATCAGAACTGAGTATTCACCCAGAGCATGGTAGAACAACACATAAAGTCAAAGCGTACTAAATTTAAACAAAGGTTTTACTTCTAAGTTCAGTAAATATTCAAAAGACAAAAGATGGAGAGGGAAAAAGCGCTATAGTGAACAAAATAATGAAATCGACAGATATTAAATCAATCCAAGTTTAATTGTAACATTAATTGTCCTCCATAAAAGTAACTCCAATTCACTAAACAAGCATGAGGAGAATGTATTTCATTTAAATTATTTACTTTTAACTTGAACTGATTTGGATTTGGTACTGAACACACAAATTATTAAACTACGGGTTAACTAAACTAAATAAATCCAAATCACTGTCATATATAAATATTACCGTACTTTCCGCACTATAAGGCGCACCGGAGTATAAGCCGCAGCAGCTAAATTGAATGATGTGTACATATATAAGCCGCACTGGACTATAAGCCGCAGGTGTTTTAATGTTTAATTACCATATGTAAGGGTTCGTGCACAGAGGGGATTGTTGGGAAAGAGATGGCTGCTTGAGGAAGCTTCTTTTACAGCCAGATTGACTGTCTTTAACTTAAAAGCTGCATCATATGCATTTCTACGGTTGTTTTCCATAATTACGGTTTGTGCATGAATACTTCCTTTGCACAAACTATCTCGCTCTCGTAATGTCGGTCTTGCTCTCGTTCTGTCTCTCGTTCTGTCTCTCGTTCCACTCTCGGTTTCACTTTTACTTTTGCGCGCTACCTGTTTCACTCTTTCGCCCTGCCAGATTGGCTCGGGGTCCTTCGTCTGCCGCTGATTACGGCACGGCGACTCCGACAAATTAAGTAGTTTTCGACACAAATACACAAAGACAAGTGAAAAATAGCTTAAAAGTATATGAAGGACCCCGAGCCGATCTGGTACGTACACCTGCCTCCAGCTTTTCCTGCTGGAGCCCGTCGCTCCTCGCGGACCGGTCATAGAGCCCATAGAGTTAAAGTTGGTGGACTGTAACCTGTAAAATCCATAGATTTAGGAGGTAACCTAGTGGCCGTTAGCTGTAAAAATCCATAGATTAGCCGCACCGTTATATAAGCCGCAGAATCGAAAAATGGGGGGAAAGGCGCGGCTTATAGTCCGAAAATTACGGTAATACCACATCTGAGGACAGCCATAACAGAAAATCCTTACCTGCTTATGTGGCTCTGGACAGAGTGACACTGCAATGTTGATAAGGAGGGAGGGTTTTTATATCGTCTCTTCCTGCTATCTCTAAAAAGTGGACTTGTGGACTATTTTATATCCTCTACTGAGGAAAGATAAATCAATCAATTAAACACAACACCCATATAAAGAAGACAACAAAGGGCAGAATAGTAGTATAGGTCTTAGGTTCTTTTAATGCTAACACTTCAGCTTACATATACTCGAATAGAAATTTCAGTTTTTTAAGCATTTCCATTTTAAATGTCAAATGTTTTGGTATTTCAAATGTTTAAGCTGTGGATTTTTAGCCATAAAGATTGAAAGCAGCATTATTGCAAAGATTTCTGACTCAGCCACGAAATGACTACAGCACTAAGTAAAGACTGAATGAGGGAGCAGCTGCATTCACTGATCAAAACATGTAGATCAGAATCAAAGAAATGATTTAGAGCAATAAATACTATAATAGGCTGTCCTCCCACAGTGACGACACACAGCAGTGCTCTACAGCTTTAAAGAACTCACTGCTGTATAATATGAGACTGTCCTCTTAAAAACAGGCACATATGTTGTTTCTACAGAGAGCTTAATATATTATTATTTATGTTTATTGCTGGGTGGCTGCAGCGATTTAAACAGCAGCAAAGTCTACATCAGCAGCAGGTCAGGGTGGATGGATGGGTAAACTTAATATAACTACATATTGAACATTATGTATGTAAATATGTAATGTTCTATGTGACATATGTCAGAGCTTCACTTCCTACGAATGGAAGTCAACATAATCAACATACTTATTTTAACTCATAACATAATCTTTCCCTAGTTTTAACCAAATACCTTTATTGCCTAAATTAATCAAACACAACATTACAAATCAATATTAAGCATCTGTTTAAAATGTTTAATACACAATATCCCCACACACCATTTACAACCCCGTCTACATGGGAGCCGCAGTTTGAAACCCTATCCGCTCAAATAAAAAATGTCATTACAGCAGACCTTAACACTTGGAGAACCTGTAGAACAACCAATAATGTTAAAAATAATATTACAAAAGACCACAGGAAAACGATGAAAAACCTCAAAAACTTAAAAGAAAAATTATCAAACCAAACCAAAAATTATCAAACCAGTTAAAATTAAAAATTAAAAATTAAATAATTAAATATTTCACAAGAGCTACGCTACCTTCTCAATCACTTTGAGACAACAGTTCAGGATCTAGTAGAACACATAAACACAAATTATCAAAAGATTTTGAACAATATAACATAAACCATATCAGCTCAGCACATTCTCTAAGCCTACCATTCTATCAATGTCGTGATCCAAACCCAGACTCCAAAAGTCAAAGCGGGTCAGGATGATGTTATTGACCATAGCAAAGTGCTGAGTGGGACTTTTGGTCTCATCCAAGACCTGAGACAGCTAGTGCAAGAAAACAAAGTCTTTCTACATGTATGTGATTATATAAATGACATTCATAGATAACCACAGTGGCACAATGGTTGACTTTACCAGTTGTTCCTGGCTGTCTTGGAGTTCCTGTCCCCAGCATGCTCTGTGTGCCGACAACTTGTGGAGACTAGTGAAGTCTCCATCAGGTCTCTGCTCACTGTCATCATTTACTAGTGAAAAAAGCAACAACAGAAAAATAAAAATTAAGTGTGAACTGTCACATTTCTCCTTTGAATGACATGTAAAATAGAGCAGTGACTCACACTCTTGACACTCTTGTTCTTTACCAGATGGCATTCCAGCTGATGGGGAATGAGCTATAGAAAAAAATGTTACATACATTATTGTTTAAAGTAGATGAAGACAACAAATGTGCATAAACATTCAATAGCATACCTAAGACTACCCTTCCATGGCTGTCACACTGCATAGCAACATCTGGAGGAACAATCTTGCTGTACTGACGTCTCATTTTTTGGTTCCTTGCCATGTTATAATAATGGAGTATATTTCTTTGTAGAAATATGTGTGTTGACGGGGTTGTGACATTCAAAAAATAATTGTTCTTTCTCATCCCCGAAAACAGCTGCTCCACACATTGGCTGTTAATGAGACCAGCAAGCTCAGGCACAAGCTCCAGCCTTCTCAGAACCTCCCTCTGGTCTTTACTGTTGCCCTGGTGGAACACATCGTTTAAAGCAAAACGTTGTGAGGACCCAGTGAGAGGGTGACCATCTTTGTCAGCTGGCATCTTCAGAAATTTCAGCCAAGGCATGTTGACCTGAACCTTGCCCTCTGAGGCCTGCTTAACATTTTTGTGGGGTGGGATCCAGTAACCTTCCTTGAAAACAGGGAAAGATTCCTGGCTGCCTGCGGTTGGCATGCAGTGCCAGCCCCCTGGCATAATCATACACCGACATGTTGGGGAAGTGTTTCCAGGACAGCAAGAGATCCACAAAGTCACGTGGACTCTCTGCTCTTAGGTTGAACTTAACGGAATACACAACCCCACATGGACAGGTGATAACTGCCCAACCCCCTGTAAAACAACAGAAAAAAACAATAATAACTGACATTAGGAGCATGTATTGCTAACCTACATAACTACATAATTATAGTGTAATTTCTTTAACACAACAGTGGAATTATCTTCAACATTTCATATCATTTCACTTACCAGAGGTACCCCACACCTTCTCAAAGACCTTGTTGTAGGTGACTCTATTGGACATTTTCTCCGACAGTCTCATGACAAGGTCCACCTTGGACCCTTTGTCATCGACACCACACTGTTTGCACAGTGCCCTGACCTCCCCTACCTGTTGTGAAAATGCAATTAAGTTGATATTGTAGGGCTCACAGCTACTCCAGAAGATTCATTTGGATTAAAGACTGAATTCAGTGAGAATTGTCAACAAATTCTCTCCATGCTTCAAGATGGAGGTCGTTCTTTGTCCCCCTCCAAACAAAGACAAACGACCCCCACCCCCCACAGGTATCTGGAGATACCTAAAGGCGTCTCATTGGCTGATACCAACAGGAAATACAACTTCCAGGTTGGGACACAAAAGTCTTGTGCAGCCATCCCTGCTCTCTCTTCTCTTCTCAACTCCCTGAGGAACAGCATGCCTGCTGTCCTGGTCTGATCTTCCAGGAGGAAGATCAGACATCTTCCCTCTGTCTCCAGCTCTAAGGGAAGGCCGGTGAAAACCCAAACCAAGTGGGCCCACCACCACGCTTCTAAGTTTCCTGCCTGTGATCTATACTGGACATAATCACAGAGACCCTCACCAAGCTTCTGGAGCCAACAGCAACCAGCGCTACAACCATCAAAACCCAACCAGGAACCAGATTCTTCTCCAAAAGGATTTCTGCTTTCCCTTTCAACTCTGGACTCTGTGGTACAGTACTGGGCAGTTAGTAAGCAAGAACAAGTTTGTTAAGCTTTAATCAATGGTGTTGATCCGTTGTGTGTTTAAGTATATTTGTTGGGATATTTTGTGTAGTTAGATCACTTGAAGTTGTATGATTAATGTTGCTCTACATATCTCAAGTTGTACATGTAAACTAACTATAACTCATTTGATTTGCTCACACACTAATCCACATGAAATATACTTTTAATCTGGCTTCCAACAACACATAGACCTTCAAGACCGCATGGTCTATTGTTCTTCAAGAACAAAAGGGCTTCCGCCATTTTGATTTATTTAAATGACCGCCTTTCGGTAGCCATTTTGTTACACATTTTTTTTCCTCACTCACATTTCCACTGTAAATAGTCTTTTAGATTAGTTATTGTGTGTTCTGTTTGCTTTGTTTTATTTAGAATAAATATGTTTTTGGATTAATATGCTTCTCCCTTTAATGTTGCACATGAATGAATGATTTGCTAAACCTCTGCTATGAGAAGAACTCAAAATTCCTTCAACCGTTACTAAATATTAATAAGGTAATTCGATTATAATTATATTCATAATTAATAATCAATGTTCCAAATTGATAATTTGTTAACTTTATGAGACTGATTAACTATGATTTGCTATCTTTTCCTATTCCTAAGTGAATAGGTGGTGCCCCTGAGTAACTTTAATTCATTTAAAGTATTAAATATAAATTTAGTCAATTTCTGATAGCAAAATTGATCTAAATTAGCTTTACCTCTAAATATTTTGGTACCCCTGCTGGAGGCAATGTGTATCTGAAGCAGATACCCCTACAATATTGTTAATAAAGCATAGATATAATTTTTTGTTAGCACAAAGAAGTGGATTTTGCATATTTCATCAACTAATTCACCTTCAAGTTCAAAAGCTCATCTGTGAGCCTCTCCTCATTAATTTTGTCATCGTCGAGGTTTTCATCATCCCCATCATTTGTCATTGTCGGGCTTTGCATTTTTTCAAATTCTGTGTTTAACACAGAATTTGACCTCCGGGTGTGTGGGCCAATCCAGGGGTCCCAGTTGTGGTAACTCGGGGGCACAACAAAAGGGTTCTTCCGACCACCCTTGTGAACAAATGTTATTAGCATTAGCTATTATCACAAAATTAAACACACATTAATATACTTTACTCTCTCTCTCTAACTGTTCTTAAGCTGTTCTGTCTTTTGACAGGACTTACATGGAATTAATCCACGACTGATCATTTCTGTGGCCACAGTGTCCCAGAAGTTGTTTATGTCCACATGACCATCGTAATCATCAGGTGGACTTGGGATTTCACTCACTGTTAAAACAATAGTTTGTTTTTCATAGCTCAATTACTAAAAACACTGTGAACACAAGTTATTCAAGGGCATGGTTAATATGATGTTACACTTACTAAAATTCAGAGAGATGAGTTGCTATACAAACAATGAAGCTAAAATATGTGAAATAACAGCTTATCAAACTCACCTGGCATATTGAAGACGCCTTTCTTGTGAAGATCCATCACAACAACTGCAGGGCTGTATCCACATGACACAAAACTATAAGTGTAGTCATGGTTGGTAAGGGCCTCAAAATGAAGGTATGACTGAAGAACTCTCCCCTTGTTTGGAAAGGACACCTTCTCTGTTGTCTCTATAATTTCTATCACCTTGCTGATAGCTGTATGGGTCTGGAAAATGATGAGAAACAGGAGTATTCCCTTGTTATAAAAGTTCAAAATGTAAATTATATATTTTGTTAGAGTTGCATCTTCAATCACCATTTGTTTTATATATTTATAAATATATTTTATTATTATTTATTATTATTATTTATTGACTTATATGCTCTCACCTGTAGTGCATTCCTGACCATCAGGCATAAGTGCAGAGACAGGATGATGTGGTCATCAAAGTTGTGGATACCCTCCTCCCACTCCTGGTATCTGTAAATCATGCCACAGTTCAGGCATGATTTCCTGTATGTTGATATTCCTAAAAACACAGTCCAACCAAAGATCATGGTTATTGCTTGCATGTTATTTGAAATTAGTAGAACTAGGTTTTCTATTTTTCATGTACATATAAATGATGTAAACAACTAACTGATAAGAACACAGTATCATAGAAAGACCTGTGATGGTACCAACCTTCAACTACACCTGTGCTCGTCAGGATCTTGCCTTTTGATGTTATTAGTTGTTGTTCACAAAGTGTGGATTCACATTCTACACACTTTGTTTCTTTAGGGATAAGGTGCTTAGGAAAGCTGTCCTTTGTTTTTTCCTCTCTCGACTGCTCTATGAGAGCCTGGGGTAAATCTGCAGGGAGCTTTTTGTTGGTGAGGAGGTAATTAAGCATCCTTGCAATTCGTCTGTCATCTGGTGGATAACTGTCCTCTTTAGACTCACTTACATTTTGATCTGTGGTGGTCTGGGTTGGATTGACTGTCTCTGCCTCTGTGCTCTTCACCTTCCTAAACAGCTCCCTCTTTGTGACAAACAGATGCCATTTAGCAACAGCTTTGTGTATGCAAGACTGTCTCGGTTTAGAGCAGGGACAATGCCAGTTGTTTTGCTTTGTGTCATATGACACAGTCACTCTTACCAACCTACTATAATAGGTTACCTTTGTTTCATAAACAGAGATATGAAATTTGGATGGTGGACCACCCACAGTCAGGTGCACAGACAGAGGCACACTCTCTGCATCAGCTTTTTGTTGCCAACGCAAGAGGCTGGCTTTACGCTCCTCACCAAACCATTTATTGTCCACCATTGTTTCCAAGGCCTCTTCTGTTAGTGTCACGCTTTGACCGTCAGTGCGTGGGCAATACAATAAAGATTGTAAGTGGTGGCACTCGAAAGGCAACATCCCGTTCCTTCGAGCAAAGTCAGCATTCAGACGACATTGGTCGACCTCACACATGATCTTCTGTGTTGGCCCCCAAGTATTCTTGATCACATGTATGGGTGTTGCTGGACCACAAAAAGATTTCTCAACTGCAAACACACCATGTTTACTATCGACACACTGACAGGCCAAAAATCTGTCCTTCGACACTGTCTCCAAGTGTTGGGTATGCTTTCTCTTGCAGTGTGTTTTGAAGTTTTTTTTGTTTAACTTCACCTTGCAATGAGGACAAGTGAACTTCTTTTGTTGACCAGATTCTTTAGTGGCATCGGAATACTGTGCGGGGGTCAATGGGTGCTGCGCAGGGGCCTCTGGATGCTGAGCGGGAGCCATTGGGTGCTGTGTGGGGGCCTCTGGATGCTGTGCAGGGGCTAATGGGTGCTGTGCAGGGGTCACAGAGTGCTGCACGTGGGCCACAGACTGCTGCACGGGGGCCACTGAGTGCAGTGCAGGGGCCACAGACTGCTGCGTGGGGGCCACAGAGGGCTGTGCAGGGGCCTTTGTTGTTTCTTTGGGGGCTGCAGCATTCTCCTCCTCCTTGTGTATTTGTAAATGCCTTATTAAGTGCAATCTATTTATAATTGTTGTTGCACAATAGCAGCAATGAAAATGTGTTGTCGGGCGACAACTTAAGCCACACTTGAGAATTGTGAATTGTGAAAGAGAGGAATGAAGAGAACAAGATTCATACTTGTGAAAAAATACTAATTAATTAATTAATTAATTAATTTGTGTAATATGAAAGATAAGCACCTTTGTGTTTTACGGAGGAATGGCCTTTTATATGGTTGTCAACCATATGTTTTGCACCCACGTATTTACAGAATGGACAGTGGAAAAGTTCACTGTTGGTGCATTTCGTAACGGTTGGTGTATCACCATCCAAGAGTATACTTATGTGTCTCTATATATCAGAAGGGA
This sequence comes from Centropristis striata, assembly GCF_030273125.1. NCBI lineage: Eukaryota > Metazoa > Chordata > Actinopteri > Perciformes > Serranidae > Centropristis > Centropristis striata. The sequence goes on from NC_081540.1 coordinate 17,321,702, forward strand.
AAAGAATAGACATAAAAGGCACAGCAATTAGACATCCACAAGACAATATTTCAGTAATTAAACATCAGTTGATCTTTCCTGCAGATTACTCAGATGATAGGCTAATGTCTGTGAATGGCATCTTTTTAAATCTGCCTGTCATGAGCTTTCTCTCTCTGCCCTGTTAACAGCACTAATTGCTGCTGCTCTACGATCTGACCAAACATGGACCCAGCGCACGTCCCACCCAGCATGGAACCCGACGAACCTGAACAACCCACTGCCATGCAGCGCCTGGAACACACAGAGAGAGAGGTTAACCGCATGACTGATGACATTGCCTCCCTGCTCCAGGTCGGCCATCAACAGCAACAGCAGTTCCAGCAGCAACAGCAACAGATTCAGCAGCAGCAACAACAACTTGCCATGGTTATTCAACTTCTCACCAACCTTACTCCTCCGTCAGCTTCAGCCAGTCTGCCCACCGGCCCAGCTCCCGAGGCATCTGCCCTGGTCACTGCCGCCGCTGTTGCTGTATCCCCAGAACCCAAGATTGGCAATCCAGAGCGGTTCAACGGTGACCCAACTCAGGTACGGGCATTCCTGACGAGCTGCCGTGTCCAGTTTAGCCTGCAACCCCGAACCTTTGCCACTGAAGGGGCTAAAGTAGGTTATGTGATCACACACCTGACGGGACTGGCTCGACTGTGGGGAACGGCTGAGTTCGAGCGCCAGACCCCTGCATGTGCTACCTTCAACCTGTTCGCCGGGGAGATGCTCAAGGTCTTCGACTTGGGATCCACAACAGCTGAGGCATCACAGACCCTGATGAGTATTCGCCAAGGCAGAAGGACCGTGGCGGATTACTCCATCGATTTTCGAACAGTGGCAAGTCGGAGCTCCTGGAACGTGGAGGCGTTGGTGGATGCGTTCCTCCACAGCCTGGCGGACTACATAAAGGATGAGTTGGTTTCCCATGATCAACCCTCCACCCTCGACGAAGCCATTGCTCTGGCTGTCCGCATCAACCGCAGGATCCAGGCCCGTCGTCGAGAGAGAGGGCGCAACAGTCCATCCACCAGCACACGGAGCAGCCCGACTGCTCTCCCGTCTTCTCCTGCCCCACCATCTTACCAGCCGGACCAGCCTGAACTGATGGAAATCGGCCGCGCCTCCCTAACCCCTGCAGAGCGGCAGCGACGCATCACCTCTAACCTGTGTCTGTACTGTGGCGGTGATGGGCATCGAGTCGCCACCTGTCCAGCAAAAGCCGGAGCTCACCAGATGTAGGAGGAATCCGGCTGAGCTCAATGAACATTCAGTCCTCCATCAATCATAAAACCCTGATCCAAGTCTGTCTTTACCTGTCTGATACAACCCACACTCTGGCAGCCCTGGTAGACTCTGGCGCAGAAGCAAACATTATGGACACAGAACTTGCTCGTCAGCTGGGCTTGGAAAGCCACCGCTTGGCCGCTCCCGTTCCAGCCCGGGCCCTGGACGGTCACATACTTGGCACAGTTACCAGCATCACAGCCCCCATCTCAATGTTAGTGTCAGGCAACCACCAAGAGACCATCTGCTTCCACCTACTCTGCTCCCCGGGCCAACCCCTAATCCTGGGCCACCCATGGCTCCGTCTCCACAATCCTCACCTCGACTGGGCCTCCGGAACTGTCAAAGAGTGGGGAGATGACTGCCACCTGACCTGTTTGCGTGCTGCCTCGCTGCCCACCAGCTCAATACCCCCCAGCACTGCCCCTGACATTTCTAATGTTCCTGAATGCTACCATGGCCTCCGGCAAGTGTTCAACAAGACCAAAGCTACATCTCTGCCCCCACACCGTCCGTACGACTGCGCCATTGACCTTCTCCCTGGATCTGCTCCACCTAAGGGTCACCTCTACTCACTGTCTCCTCCAGAAAGAAAGGCCATGGAGGATTACATCAGGGACTCCCTAGCAGCTGGAATCATCCGCCCGTCTTCTTCTCCTGCTGGTGCCGGGTTCTTCTTTGTGGGAAAGAAAGACGGTTCTCTTCGGCCCTGCATTGATTACCGAGGTCTGAACGACGTCACAGTGAAGAACTGGTATCCTCTGCCCTTACTCACCTCTGCTTTTGAGCTGCTCCAGGGATCCACTATTTTCACGAAACTGGACCTTCGTAATGCGTACCACCTAGTGCGCATACGAGAAGGCGACGAGTGGAAAACAGCATTCAACACCCACACCGGCCACTACGAGTACCTGGTAATGCCATTTGCCCTCACCAACGCACCAGCGGTATTCCAGGCTCTGGTGAATGATGTGCTGCGGGACATGCTGAATAAGTTCGTCTTCGTGTACCTGGACGACATCTTGATTTTCTCCAGAACTCTGTCTGAACACACTCGTCATGTCCAACTGGTCCTCCGTCGCCTCCTGGAGAACTCCCTCTATGTCAAAGCAGAGAAGTGCGAGTTCCATGTTCAGTCTGTGTCATTCCTGGGATACATCGTGGCTGAGGGAAATATCCAGATGGACCCCGCAAAGGTCTCGGCAGTTACTTCCTGGCCAGTTCCGGAGAATAGGAAGAAGTTGCAACAGTTCCTTGGCTTTGCCAATTTCTACAGGAAGTTCATCCGGAACTACAGCACCGTCGCCGCTCCCCTCACCACTCTGACCAGTATCAAACACCCCTTTGTCTGGACCCCAGAGGCTAACAAAGCCTTTCAGACCCTCAAGGCCCGCTTCACCACGGCACCCATCCTCCTGATGCCGGATGCAGACCGACAGTTCGTCGTCGAGGTGGATGCCTCGGACATGGGAGTCGGGGCCGTACTTTCTCAACGGGCAGTGGAGGACAACAAATTGCACCCCTGTGCATTCTTTTCCCGCCGGCTTTTGCCTGCAGAGCGCAATTATGACATTGGTAACCGTGAGCTTTTGGCCGTCAAGCTTGCCCTGGAGGAGTGGCGTCACTGGCTGGAGGGGTCCACGGTCCCGTTCCTGGTCTGGACAGATCACAAAAACCTCGAATACATCCGCACTGCCAAGCGCCTCAACTCCAGACAATCCCGCTGGGCCTTGTTTTTCACCAGATTCAACTTCACCCTGTCATACCGCCCAGGTTCACGTAATACCAAGCCGGATGCTCTCTCCCGCCAGTTCCAGAAGGATGACGCCCCTTCCCAGGAACCTGCACCCATCCTGCCTGATCCCTGTATCATAGCTGCTTTGACCTGGGATGTCGAGGAAGAGGTTCAAGAGGCTCTCCGTGACCATCCCGGCACCAGTGCATGCCCTGATGGCCGTCTCTTCGTCCCTGAGAACTTGAGATCCCGGGTCATACAGTGGGGACACAACTCCCGCCTTGCCTGCCACCCGGGTTCAGCCCGCACCTGCCATCTCCTTGCCCAGCGCTTCTGGTGGCCTTCCTTGAGAAGGGATGTCAGAGAATTTGTCCGTGCTTGCCTCACCTGCAACCAGAACAAATCCTCCAACCAGCCACCCGCTGGATTACTCCAGCCTCTGCCTGTGCCCACACGACCCTGGTCCCACGTCTCCCTGGACTTTGTAACAGGCCTGCCCCCATCGGATGGAATGACTGTCATTCTCACTGTGGTTGACCGGTTCAGCAAGATGGCGCACTTCATTCCCCTCCTGAAGCTGCCATCTGCTAGAGAGACTGCCCAGGTTGTTATATCATCTTCTTTCATCTTCTGCCCTGTGACTCCGGACAATCATCGAGTGTGATCTGGAACCCACCCCGCCATCTCAGTGAGACGCCTCACAGCTCTGGACACACACCCATACACTCCCTTTCCCCAAATCCTTCAATAAACTGTTTAACGTGACGCTCTTGTGGTCCTCGTCCTGTTTGGTGTCTGACACTGCCTAAATCACAGCATTTACTGATTTGTTAAACCTGCTTTACTTTAGGCTTGATACTTAGCATGTAATAACTATCACAAAAACGTAACAAAACTCTGACAAATAAATCGGATATAAATATGAATATAAAACTCAGAAAAGGAGATTTGAAGTCCAGGTTTATATTCATGAAATGCACGTGAAAACTCTGCATAATATTTTCTCCCCTCCCGCCCAAAAGTATGTCGGCCTACCGGGAAAATGCTCGGTATAACAGATTACCAGTCCAGACGTGCAGTAAGATAGTTAGCAAAAGCTAATAACTAATAACAAAGCTCATAACTCTGTGTATGTATATGCAAATACATACAGAGCATAACTTATTTTAAATAAAATGATGCTACTTCCTTCCTTGTCTGTCACAAACATTGCAAAGTAGCACGTTAAAACAAAATAAAAAACCTAGCTTACCTCCATTTGAACTGTATTGCTTCTTCTTCTCTCTCAAACGCTCTTCTTCTTCTCCAGCGGTTCATGGGGGGCAAGTAGGCGGAGTTAAACGTTTAACTCCGCCCACGTTGAGCCACTCCCCGATCTGCGGACTGCAGCCAGGGGCTTCTCGAAAAGCCTGTCAGTCATTGTCTTTCCCATGACAACGGGTTGTTTGGAGATGGGCGGGAACTGGGGATGTCCTGAGAGCCGGCAGGTGAGAGAGCCGAGCTAAAAGTTGGTCAGTTCATGACAATGACAGAATTTAGTTTGCTGGTTTTGGTGTTGGCTACGGCCCACAGTAGCCTAATTGTTCACAATTAAAGCAGCGTGAAACCAGCGGATGGTAGTGAATGTACTGAGAAACGATACAATATATTTAAATACACCAACAATCACCTGCTATGCTAATTTCACCTACCGGTTGGCGTTATGGTAGCGTCGGGCTCCTTCTAGGGGACATCTAGAGAAGCTTCATTTTCATCTGGCTGGTTTGTTTTTTTCGCTTTAGGAGGCTTTACTCCTAGGAAATACCATTCCTGGTCTCAATACAGTGCTTGGGGAACCTGATGCCACTCATAGTGACCTAAAAGATACTGGGACGGAGTTCTTTGTCGCACTGTATGGGCAGAAGAAGGCCAAGTGGATGAATATCACTCGCTACCTGATCTACAGTCGCAGCAAAAAGCCTCCTAAAGTGAAAAAACTTCCTCCAACTGATGCCAACCTGATGCTTGAACATACTGCATGCTCATCTTCAGGTCATGTTGTGGAAGGCTGCAGGTCAGAGAGCCTCCTGCAGAGGCCAGAGACATCACAACGTTTGGGTGGGAGGTTGCTAATGAAGGGGCTGTCATGGCCGTTCTTGCCATCCAGGCAGTGGCTCCAGTAAATCTACCTGATGTCACCAGCTGTAGCTGCAGCACATTGAAGGTCTGCAGCAAAGGAAACTGCAGCTGCCATGCTGCAAGTCTCAGTTGCACTGACTACTGCAAGTGTGAAGGGGTGAGGTCTGCTGCTGCAACCCATTCACAATACATACAAATAAAGACCAAGAAGATGATGAGACTGAAGGGATTGAGGAAAGAAATGATCAAGATGGTGAAGGCTATTGAGTGGGATTGTGTGGTTGTTGTTTAGTATATCTGTGTGTGCGTTTGCATACTATATATAGTTATTTTACAGTATGTGTGTGTGTGTGTGTGTGTGCGCGCATGCTGTTTGCAGTTCTTGTATATAGTTATTGTGTGTCTGTGTCTGTGTGCATGCTGTATAAAGTTCTGTCTTTTGCTGTATATAGTTCTTATGGGTTTGTGTGTATGTGCATGCTGTATATAGTTATTTTACATGTAGTATATAATTCTTGTATATAGTTATTGTGCATTTGTGTACGTGTGCATGCTGTTATATAGTTATTTTGCATGTAGTATCTAGTTCTTGTATACAGTTATTGTGGGTTTGTGTGTATGTGCATGCTGTATATAGTTATTTTGCATGGTGTATATAATTCTTGTATATAGTTCTTGTGTGTGTGTGTGCATGCTGTTATATAGTTATTTTGCATGGGGCACTTCATTTCTTAATCCGTCCGTCCATAGGTCAACACTGCCTCCTGACCAGGTTCCCTAAAGGTTTTCACCAACTCAGACTCAACTCAGACCCCCAAGTATACATGTTGACTCTTGGAAAAAATATTTTGAGCATGACTTTATCAAACGATCAGATTATGTCTGTATGCAAATGAGCGCATATTTGATGAGTTATGGCCTCATTTGCATATGTAAACATTAAAATACAAAAAACATGCAATACATTTTTTTCTCCTCTTAACATAAGTAATCAACTGAGAAAGTTTCATGGTGATATCTATTATTTAATTTTTTTTACCCTATTCACCTGTGGTGTCTTTACTTTATTGTCTTATTATGCTAATTATGCAAATTGCCCAAAGTGCAACTTTTAGCAACCAAGTTAAATTCCATCCATTAGGCCTATAGATGACATTTCTGCAATAAAACTTTAGGGTACTCAACATTTCTGGGTTCAAGAAATTACGACTAGACTACAATTAAAATGTATTAAATGTAGGCCTATACATAAATAAGTAATAAATAATCGATAATTAATGTATGATTAACTAAATGAGAGTTGAAAGAGCTGATAAATATAACTATTCAATTAAACACATAATTAAATAGGGCATAAATGTATATCATGAATTAATTTATAAATTTCCCTTTCCTTTATTCTTCCTTATATCTATTTTGTTTACTGTAAAATAGTCAACTTTTCATGTCAGAAAAACCGAAACCCCTTTTCAGCTTTGTGAGGGGCATTTTGTGGCGTCTTCTCTGCTTTTTATTGTTGTTTTTTTTCCAACACAAACCACTGCACACACTAGAGCAGCTGGAGACAAAAGCTGCTTCTCCTCCATTTTTTTTTTTTTTTACAGTTTTTACTTAGAGCATGATGAGGAAAAAATTGCATGGTAGGTAAAAAATGCTAAAAGAATCTAATTGTAGTCTTGTAAATAGTGACCCTGAAAGATTCAGTCTTTGTAGAATCTCAGTCTGAGACTAGGCTGTGACTAAAACTCTCAACACTTGTCTTTAGATGTAAGCAGGTGTGAGCTGATAGTCTTCCAGGAGTCTTTCCAAATCTTTTCAAGTATTCTGATGTATAGGTAGCATTAATCAACATGTGAAAACTGTCACAAAATGATGGTGTTACTTATGCTCGCGCATCAACTGGATATATGAAGAAAAAACATCAAAACTAGTATAGGGCGTATACCGGCGCATCACGCAGAATAAACCACTGGATATACGCAAATCACTTCCCTTTTCCAGTGGGTATACGGCGTATGCCTGCGTATCGCGTAGACTACACCATTGGGTAGACCCATAGTTAGTGCTCCGAAACATATCGCATAGCAGAATACATAGACCATTACATCAATCCATTATCACAAAAACACCCGAGCTATATTAAAGACACTTATGAATTCGTTAACAAACTCAAAACACTTACTGTCCTGGAAAACACTTTTTTATTTACCATTGATATAGATTCATTATACACAAAAATAGACACAGATTTGGGGCTGGCAGCCATCCGGAGGTTCCTTGCAGCTTCCCCGGAGGCTGGGCGTTCGGATGAGGAACTCCTCCAGCTACTGAAGATTACCCTCATCAGAAATGACTTCGAATTTGATTGCAAAAACTATCTATAGGTGTGTGGATGTGCGATGGGGAGGAAATATTTCCCACCATATGCTGATATCTACCTGGCTGACTGGGAGCAGACGGCATTTAACAGGTGCAATATCTGTCAATATCTGGGGGGGCAAAAAATGCCAAAAATGCCATTCAATTCAAGATGGATGACTTCCTGTTAGGTTTAGAGTATGGTTCCAAGAGGATTTTTCGTGCATCTCTGCATCATGTCTCTATTTCCTGTGTTGTGCAACTCTTTTTAAATTTTCTAGGGGGCACAACTTAGAGATTTTGCCACACTGATTCGCTGCATCCCTAAAATATCAATATTTACACCAGACCAACTTTTTAAATATGACAAAACCTCCAAAAAGCCAATTTATTTTGCAGCAATAATAATAATAATTCCTCCAATTCTAATAGGGTCCTCACCGACCCTTGCAGTCGATGCTTGGACCCTAATAATTGAATAATAAATATCAAACTACATCGGTTATAAGTATACACAGTAAAATATATTAAATATTACAAATATTCAGCATACACTTTGCATCAACACAAAAGGGATCAAGGGATTAAAAGGGATTCCATCAGCAAATCAAATTAAATTAAGTTTTATATATCTTGTAAATCCTAAAAGTGTGTAACAGAAATATTAATTTGGAAATAAACAATTTTCCAGTAAAATTTAGAAATAAATCAGCTCTGAAACGTTCATATTATTAAAGCTAAATATTGTTTGATTATGTAATATGTTTATTAATTGAATTTAAAAAATGCTGTTCATTGTTTTGTGCTACTATCTGTTGGTCAAAGTGCTAAAAGCTTTAATCATTAAATATAAATCCTTTTCCTGTTGTCTTTTTCTTTCAGGCAGTTCAACGTTTAGTTTCACTGAATTCTGGGACGTGTGTTTCTTTTTCAGTGGTCGTCTGAAGATCTCTGTAGAACTCGGAGCTAGTCGTCCCCCAGCTCCTCTGCAGCCTGTATACTGTTTCTCTGAGGTGGAGGTTGACAGATGACACGTGCTGAAGGGATGTGGACACGGAGGCTCTGAAGGACGCCGTCCTGGCTGTGAAGAGGAAAAATATCTGCAACCCCTGAAAACACAAGCAGAAGATGAAGGTTTGTTTCTGGTTTAAACTCAATAGATAGATATACTTTATTTATCCCAAGCTGGGAAATTACAGTGTAGCAGCAGCATTACACACATAGACAATGACAATTAAATAAAAAGAACAACCTAGGCATACTTCAAGCAATAAAATATAAAAATACAATCAAATATAAAGTGTCTAAAGGAGTATGTATTAAGGAGTAGAATAGAATTCCAGTGCAGAATAAATATGAATATACAGTATAAAAATGTTGGTGCTATGAAACAAATAAGGTGCAATGAACAGTCTGCATAAAGAACACATAAAGTGCATAGACAGTATGTAATGAACCAGGCTATTATTTGTTATTGTACAGTGTGATGGCATGTGGCAGGAAAGATTTTTTTAAATTTTTTTTTTATATTCTTCATTCACGATACAAAAAAAGAGGAAGAATCAATTGTCTGAGGAATATTACATAATTCTAGATTTTCACGATTTTGCACTTGAAAATGTTTGACTTTTTTCATTAGATACTTTGAACAACAATGGATTTTTGATTTGTTAAATGATGCCTGAAAACTTGGAACCAGGAAATGTTGTACTACATGTTCATATAGATGTAAAATATAAACGAGCCCACCTGTGTGGTCGTGCAGATGCAGAAAAGGATGCTGAAGACCAGGTGGGCGGAGCCTTTAGTGACGAGTACCAGGTAGCCCAGAGTCCAGGACAGACCCAGTAACACGGCCACAGAAAAACTGGTGAGAAACTTCTTCCAAAAAGAGTAACGTCTGGTGCTGCAGCATGAAAAGTGGTAAATGAAGATACACTGCTGTTACTGTCGGAGCTTTTCTACAAATGTATATTTTTAAATAAATATTATGACTTTTTAAAATAAATATATTTTTAAAAATTCTGAAAATATTATATCTTATTTCTTCAAATGTAATTCTCAAAATATTGCTTTCATAATACAACTTTATTTTAATTAAAAACTGTAAAATGTTATTCTCAAAATGTTTCTTTTTCGTCAAAATATAATGAATAGTATTCATTCTCCCAACTTCTCAAATTAGTCAGACTTTTTCCAGAAAACATTTCAACTTTTTCTTCAAAATAATACATTATTTGTAAAATCCGTTCTTAACCCTTTTATTTATATCAGGGATGGGCAACTGGAGGGACGGGGGCCGCATGCGGCCCGCACCCTAACTTGAAGTGGCCCTCAGTACAACTACATGCATTTGAGCATGAAATCTTAAAAGTGCAGTGTAAAAATGCACAAAATTACTTCTTGCAATTAATGTTGGTGGGTATTTTTTATTTGCTTCAAACCTTTTGTATTCCTATTTATACTGTTAAACATGCATTTGAGCATGAAATATGTTAAGTTACTGCACTGAAAACATATTTAAAATTGCAGTTTCATCATATCTGGTTAAGTGCACTGTCCTATATGTGACCCTGTGGTAGTGTCGATGAAAAATTGTGGCCCCCTCATTTAAGCATTTAAGTTGCCCATCCCAAGCATTTAAGTTGCCCATCCCAGATTTATATGATATTATATCATTCTTGAAATCTTAACTCTCAGAATACTTGTTTTTTCCTGTTTTGTGACATCGATGTTGGTCAAAAGTCTTTCGATAAAGTCGTTACCTGTTGAGGGCGGGGTCGGTCCTGCAGGTGGTCAGCGAGACCAGAACCAACAGAACCACATTGGAGATCAGAATCAGAGCGACTGGAAGGAGGAAACCCAAGAACATCGGCTTCCCAAAGTCAAACTGTTTGTTCTTATCCAAAGCTGCGAGCCAGCAACTAGGAGGTGAACATAAATTATTATGTTTAATGACAGTATATACAACTAGAAAATTTCCTCTGGGGAAATTCTGAAAGGGCCACGGGGGCTACAGCCGGTGTGTGTACACGATGATGAGATTCTTCAGAGATTTCAAACTATGCCCTTTAACCTCAAAGTGTGTGTGTGTGTGTAACGTGTATCTGGAGGAGTGTGCGCACTTACACAAGCATTTGTGTGTGTGTGTGTGTGTGTGTGTGTGTGTCTGTGCGCGCATGTGCGTTTGAAGCATGTGTATGCATGTGTGAGGAGTGTGCGCACTTACGCGCGTGTGTGTGTGTATCTGTAACTAATCACATCAAAGATCAAAGGCAATCAGATCAAAGCAATCAACAGAATTAACTGACACCCTGCAGAGGTGGACAGAGTGGAATTTCTGGCCTTGAACAGAAAGCATTTTTGGCAAAACCATAATACCTATCATTGATCCAACTTCACTTTGAGAGTCCTGAGTTCTTCCTGAACGTCTAGATATGGGGGGTTTTTTTTCAGAAAAATGAAAAAATAGCTTTGTTAGAGCGATCTAAAAAAACTGTTACATCTCCCTTTTTCAGAAATCTTCCTGCGTTTTTAATATGGGAGCCAATGAGGCTGTTGGTGCGTGTTGGTGGCACATCTGTGCATCCTACACCAAAACAATAACTCTGACAGCTTTACCAGAGGATTGTGAGGGAGAAGACTAATTTTCCTATGTTTCTATGTATAAATTATTTCTGTAGAGTGGAATTTGCGGCCTGGAGTGCAGTTTTCAAATTTATTTTTTGACAATTTTTTCTCTCCCTCTACACTCTGGCGATGATGTCACACACTGTGACACGAACATTCCGTGCAATACACACCCATTATAATCTCAGAATTTCTCCAAAAATGATCATGGTCATTGAACAGGGATTGATAAAAAACTATATGACCTATCGAAATGTGGATTAATACACCAATAAGACTTGTGTCTACTGTCTAAAGTTTAAATGGAGTCTCTAAGTGAAATTATGAGAAGTAGACGTTTAAAAATCTCCAATTATTGTTCTTTTTCGCTCATTTTTTTTCGGCCGTCCCATTCATTTCAATGCAGCTATTGCTGTATGGGACCAGTGCTCAGTGCGATTGCCCCGTGGCCATAATAACAGATATGTATTTAAATCTAGATTTTCCAAAAAACCAACTGTAGTTTAAGAAAAGTGAAAGTTTCACATCAGAAATTATAATAAATGTTTCAATAGAAAAATAATAAATAAATGATTAATAATAGTAATGGACCAACAATTCCTCCTGTCTGTATCCGAGCGGGTCATCCACGCTGTAGGAGCGTCCCAGTGTGGACGCCATGGCAACAGCTGGGACTCCTGACAGGATAAAATTATTCATTTTTATTATTATAATTATTATCATAGTGGACAGCTTCTTATATAACACATTTTTATAATTATTGTATTATTTTTCTTTTTATTATTACAGTGGACAGTTTATTATGAAAACAGTTGTTAATATTGTTATTATTATTGTTATTATAATTATTGAAAAGTAAGTTAACTTATAGTTATAGTATTACATTGGGTACATACAAATTATTTATTATTATTATTTTTAACACTGTTACTGTAACTATTAATAAACTATTAATAATAATAATAATAATTATTATTATTATTATTGTTATTATAACAGTGGATAAAGCCCTACCCCATCCCACAGTGACACTGAGGGAAGTCCAGTGTGGAGGCAAATTTCGACGCATCGTCCGGACCAGCAGCACCAGCTGCATGCCATACAGGAAGTTCCACAAGAACGTGGCTAACAGGAAGAAATGAAGCAGAGCCGCCACCGCTGTACATGAGCCTCCGTCTGGCTCCACGTGTTCGTCAGAGTCCGGGACCGTGTTGGTCTGATTGTCGACCTCCACCGGACTGGCGTACTGTTGGCTGGAGTTGACAGCTCCAGAGAGGAAGGTGAGGATGAAGGCCAGCAGGCTGACGCAGATGCTCAGCAGAGCGAGCTTCGAGTTCTTATTCGTCTCGCGCTCACGGGACTTTCTCTGAAAGCTGCAGGAGAAACGACTTAGATTTTTAGTCATATTTAAGGAATAACATTGAAATAATAAAGAATGAGTCTAAAAGTCTTAACAACTTAAATATAAAGTCATAACATTTCCAGAACAATGTCACAACCGTTCTTACATAACCTCATAAAGTTTTGAGAATAAAGTCGTCATATGTCAAGAATAAAGTAACAACAATTTAAGAATAAAGTCTCAACATTTTAAGAATAAGATTGTCATAATTTGAGGGTAAAGCCTTAACATTTGAGATAAACAACATGTTTGATACAAAAGTCTTACTTGTCTTTAAGGTGGTGAATTATCGTAACAACCAAACCCAGAACAGAAAAAGAAAGTCCAACAATAGAAATCACATCCAGGGCTTCTGCATACTCATAGTTCTCTCTGAAAGACTGAAACACAAACACAATGGAGTTCTCACAAACCTTTGTCTAACAAAACCTGAGTCTGATGATAAACGTTGATTTACCCAGAGAGCAGCGAAGTTGGTGGTGTGGTTGCAGAAACATCTGAGGAGTCCGTCTGAAGCGTCTCCTTTGGAGCAGCCGGCGGTGCTCCAGTCCTGCAGACTGTAGTCCCAGAAAACACAAGCAAAGTGGAACAGAGCTGTCCCGTCCAGAACCTGAACCAGACACAATGTCTATCACGTTTTACTCTAAGTACAGCTGAAACATTAGTCAATAAATCAATACTATTTTGATAAATAAATGTTTAATTGTAAACATTCAGACAAATTGACAAAAACTTTCCTTCTTCAATGTGAATATTCGCTTGTTTTCCTAGCTTGAATATGTCAACTTCAGCTTTCAGAAATTGTGACTAATTAATCGACTTTTTTTAATCGACTAATTAGAAAAAAATTAAAAAATAAGGTTGTAACATGTGGAGAATACTTTTGTAAAAAGGGGTATCTGAGGGTGTGTTCCAATTACTGTGGAATCACACTTCTCAGCCTCCCCGGTAAAGTCTACTCCAGGGTGCTAGAAAGGAGGCTCCGACCGATTGTCAAACCTCCGTTTCAGGAGGAAAAATTTGGCTTCCGTCCTTGCCATGGAACAATGGACCAGCTCTTTAACCTTACAAGACGTCTGGAGGGGTCATGGGAGTTTGCTCATCCAGTCTACATGTGTTTTGTGGACTTGGAGAAGGCTTACAACCGTTTCCCTCGGGGAGTCTTGTGGGGGGTACTGCGGGAATATTGGGTTCTGGGCTCGTTGCTACGAGCTATCCGGTCCCAATACAACCAAAGTGAGAGCTGTGTCCGCATACTAGGCACAAGGTCAAACAGGTGACCAGTGGGTGTTGGCCTCCGCCAGGGCCCCTTGTCTCCGATTCTGTTCGTAGTTTACATGGACAGGATCTCAAGGCGCAGCCAGCGGGAGGAAGGGATCTGGTTTGGTGTCCTTAGAATTGCGTCTCTGCTTTTTGCAGATGACGTGGTTCTTTTGGCTTCATCAAACCGGGATCACCAGCACTCATTGGGGCGGTTTTGTAGCCAAGTGCGAAGCGGTAGGGATGAGAGTCAGCACCTCCAAGTCTGAGGCCGTGGTTCTCTACCGGAAAATGCTGAACTGCTCCCTCTGGGTGGAGAGAGGTACTGCCTCAAGCGAAGGAGTTCAAGTATCTCTGGGTCTACCCTCAATCGTGAACAAGAGTGAGGGTAGAACGGAGCGTGAGATGGACAGACGGTTTGGTGCGGCGTTAGCAGTGATGCGGCCGTTGTACCGGACCGTCGTGGTGAAGAAGGAGCTGAGCCTGAAGGCAAAGCTCTCGATTTACCGGTCCATCTACATTCCAACCCTCACCTATGGTCATGAGCTTTGGGTAGTGAAGAGCAAGATTGTGGATACAAGCGGCTGAAATGAGCTTCCTCCATAGGGCAGCTGGGCTCAGCCTTAGAGATAGGGCGAGGAGCTCAGACATCCGGAGGGAGCTTGGAGTAGAGCCGCTGCTCCTTCGCGTCGAAAGGAGCCAGTTGAGGTGATTTGGGCATCTGGTAAGGATGCCTCCCAGGCACCTCCCATCAGAGGTGTTCAGGGCACGTCCAACTGGTAGGAGGCCCCGGGGAAGACCCAAAACATGGTGGGGGAATTATATCTCTCGCCGGGCCTGTGAACGCCTCGGGGTCCCCCAGGAGGAGCTGGACGTTGTGGCTGGGGAGAGGAATGTCTGGAATGCCGTGCTTAACCTGCTGCCCCCGCGACCCGGCCCCGGATAAGCGGAGGAAAATGGATGGATGGATGGAAGTTGTAACATTTCCAGAATTAAGTTGTGACATTTGGAGAATAAGGCTGTAAAATCTCCAGAATAAAGTCGCAATATTTCGAGAATTCAGTCAGAACATTTCCAGAATAAGATCATAAGATCAGAGCGTTATTTTTTAATGAGAACTATTAAAAAGTAGTACGCAGAAGTATTCTCACCGTTGGTCTGAACTGCATCTCCACATGTTGTGGCACCGTGCGGCGCTCCTGACCTCTGATGCTGGCAGACAGAACCCTGACAGTGGCCCGCCTCCGACTGTAGCGCCTCGACCTGAAGAAACGGTCGTTCTGGTAGAGGACGAAACCCAGCGAGACGTTTTCTGGCTGCTGATTGACACCAACGGCTGCTTTTTTACAAGACAGACAAAAACTTCATAATTTATTTTCCTGAATGTTTTGTTGCAGCCACAAGGACATTCAATCAAACTGATATGGAGTTTTTCTTCTGTTTTTGCAAATGAAAGCTCTATTAGTTAGTTGAGGCAGAAGAAATCTATCTAGTATTTATAATTCTCACCTGGTGGGAATCGAACGTATATCAGAGCGTCAGAAATCCCGTTTTCCACCATGATTGTCGATGTGTTGGTGTTTAGCACAATGCGGTCATCAACGAAACTGCCAGATGTCCCTGAACACACCAGGAAACAGAGTTATCAGTGATGATCATGAGAAATGTATGAATATATGTATGTATACTATATGTTTATGTTTATATTCTTGAGTTACCGCTCTAGAGTCACAGCAGGTGATTTAAATTTGTCTTATTTTTGTCTCTTTCAGGCTGCTGTAGGCCCTAGACTTCAAGATAAAGCTGTATCTTGTGAGTACCATAAAAATCTTGATATCATCAATATAATTATTACCATTGTTAATACTATTATTATTATTATTATTATTAATATCATTATTATTATCATTACTCCTACTTTTTTTTGTATTTATATTACTATTATTATTTTATTATTATTCCCAATGTGATGTTCAGGTTATTCCCTAAAATCAAAAGAGTTATGTCTTCTTACAATGACAAATAAGGAGAAGATAAAGAACTTCATCAGTCAAAGACTGTAAATGATGTAAATGGTAATGGACCTGCACTTATATAGCACTTTTCTAGTTGCTTTGCCACCACTCAAAGCGCTTTACACTACAGACTGCGCTCATTCACCCGTTCACACACATTCATACTGGTGGCAGAGGCTACCCTAAACGGTGCCCCCTGCCACCATAGGGAATGCATTCTCACACCGATGAACGCAGCATCGGGAGCAATTTGGGATTCAGTATCTTGCTCAAGGATACTTCGACATGTAGGCTGCCATGGTCAGGGATCGAACCACCGACCCTCCGATCGGTGGGCAACCCGCTCTACCAACTGAGCAACAGCCGCCCCCTGTTATTACTTATATCTTAGGTTAGGACCACAGATGTGTCAGTTTTAAGTCCAGGGAGTTTAGGATGAATCTGATTAATCATCAGTGTTGAATTGTACAACGATGTGAACGCTCACAAGTTATGAAGACTATTTAAATCATAAAACCATAAAAAAGCTTTACTGAACAGATGTTTAAATAACCCCTGAGCTGCACCTTGATGTGGACTCTGGACTAATTCAACCGAATCATGTTATAAAGCCTGCAGCAGGACAGATGGTGATATAAAACAACTTGTAGCATTTACACTTTAATGTTGGGACGTAAAACTCTGTGTTATGGTAAATGGACTGCACTCATATCGCTTTTTTAGCACTTTACAGACTGCGCTCATTCACCCGTTCACACACACATTCATACTGGTGGCAGAGGCTACCCTAAATGGTGCCACCTGCCACCATTGGGAATTCATTCACACACCGATGAACACAGCATCGGGACCAATTTGGGGTTCAGTATCTTGTCCAAGGACACTTCGACATGTAGGCTGCCACAGTCAGGGATCGAACCACTGACCTTCTGATCAGTGCGCGACCACTGTACCAACTGAGAAAAAATTGGGGGGAAACACAGGCATAGCCAGAGGATAATGTGATAATTTCCTGAGAAAGTTAATTTAGTCAGTTGAGTTCTGCAAAAAATAACTAGATGGATGAGTAAATTATGAAATAAACATTTTTTTTTTGGTACAATACAATACTAAAGAGTGACAAAGTCCACATCAAGAGGAGGGCCTAGGTGAACAAGTCAAACAAACAGGGCTATCGACCCCAGAGACTGAAACAGAAAGTGGCTTTAGTTTTTACACATAATTTACTGTATAATGTACTGTATTACATTGAAGACCACTCTCAAAATTTAGAATGCCCCATTATATTAATTAACAGATTCAACTTACATTTTATAGTTAATATTTGTAATCAACGTAAAATAATATAATAATATATTATAATTATAATAATATAATAGTAAATGGTATTTCCACTTAATGTAGAAAAATAATAAATAAAATACAGTATATTTCTGGAAAATAACTTTTTTTTTTTTACAGTACAGATATCTTAATTTATTTACTGAATGTTTTATTGCAATTGATGGAACTCAGTCAAACTGCTGTTGCTTTATTCATTTGAAGGTTTTTATCAGTTTTGCAAATTAATTATTATTTTTATTTGTAATTAAAGTACTTTAAGTAGAAAAAAACAAGAAAAAATGTAAAATAATACAGTACATTTCTGGTAAATGTATCAATATTTCATACAGGCTGCCATGGTCAGGGATCGAACCACCGACCCTCCGATCGGTGGGCAACCCGCTCTACCAACTGAGCAACAGCCGCCCCCTGTTAGTACTTATATCTCAGGTTAGGACCACAGATGTGTCAGTTTTAAGTCCAGGGAGTTTAGGATGAATCTGATTAATCATCAGTGTTGAATTGTACAGTGATGTGAACGCTCACAAGTTATGAAGACTATTTAAATCATAAAACCATAAAAAAGCTTTACTGAACAGATGTTTAAATAACCCCTGAGCTGCACCTTGATGTGGACTCTGGACTAATTCAACCGAATCATGTGATAAAGCCTGCAGCAGGACAGATGGTGATATAAAACAACTTGTAGCATTTACACTTTAATGTTGGGACGTAAAACTCTGTGTTATGGTAAATGGACTGCACTCATATCGCTTTTTTAGTCGCTTTGCGACCACTTAAAGCATTTTACACTATAGACTGCGCTCATTCACCCGTTCACACACACATTCATACAAGTAGCAGAGGCTACCCTAAACGGTGCCACCTGCCACCTTTGGGAATTCATTCACACACCGATGAACACAGCATCGGGATCAATCTGAGGTTCAGTATCTTGTCCAAGGACACTTCGACATGTAGGCTGCCACAGTCAGGGATCGAACCACTGACCTTCTGATCAGTGCGCGACCACTGTACCAACTGAGCCACAGCCGCTGGATTCTATTTCAAACTCCTTAAAAAATTGGGGGAAAACACAGCCATAGCCAGAAGATACTGTGATAATTTCCTGAGAAAGTTAATTTAGTCAGTTGAGTTCTGCAAAAAATAACTAGATGGATGAGTAATTATGAAATAAACATTCTTTTTTTGGTACAGTATAATACTAAAGAGTGACAAAGTCCACATCAAGAGGAGGACCTAGGTGAACAAGTCAAACAAACAGGGCTTCTGACCCCAGAGACTGAAACAGAAAGTGGCTTTAGTTTTTACATATAATTTACTGTATTTTAACATTGAAGACCACTCTCAAAATTTAGAATGCCCCATTATATTAATTAACAGATTCAACTTACATTTTATAGTTAATATTTGTAATCAACGTAAATAACCCTTTTATGGTATTTCCACTTAATGTAGAAAAATAATTAATAAAATACAGTATATTTCTGGAAAATAACTTTTTTTTTTTTTTACAGTGCAGATATCTTAATTTATTTACTGAATGTTTTATTGCTATTGATGGAACTCAGTCAAACTGCTGTTGCTTTATTCATTTGAAGGTTTTTATCAGTTTTGCAAATTCATTCTTATTTTTATTTGTAATTAAAGTACTTTAAGTAGAAAAAAACTGAAAAAAATGTAAAATAATACAGTACATTTCTGGTAAATGTATCAATATTTCATACAGTGTATAATCCTGAATAATTAAACCACCTCAGAGTTGTTGACCGTCAGTTAAAATATTTACTGTCTGAGGGGCAGTGATCACGTGACTGACCTGAGAGCGAGGTGAACTGGACTCCCAGAGTGTCTGCAGCAGCGATTTGTGTCGACTGGACCACCAGGTTGGGTTGGACCACCTGAGACTGAGACATGTTGGAACTGAGGCTGAGGTCCACAGAGAGCTGGTCCAGGGTCTTTGTGAGTCTGTAAGATAGATGATGAATACACAAAAAAAGAAATCAACAACCTGCAGCCTGAGCCCCAAATCAAAGCTGGATTAGAGTTGTTCTTTTACTCCAGTGTAGCGCTGTTTTCCTCGCTGTTGTCTGGCACGCTGGCGTTCAGCAGCTGGCTGACTGTTGCTATGGCAGCCACCCTGACGACCTGCAAACATCAAGTTGGAATCAGTCAAAATCGTTGAGCCAAAACTCACTGAGTTTCTTCTGCTTCAGTTTGTTGTTTGTACCTCTGTGGCGTTTGGAGACAGCAGCAGCGTGTTGGCGATCTGAGCTGCTGTTGTGATGTTTTCAGCCGTCAACTCTTCAGGTTTGGACGTCAGAATCTGAGTGCTGCTCGCCAACGTCTCTAAGGCAGCAGGACTCGTCAGCTGAGAGACAAAAACACAATTATTTACTGAACCTGCAGATGTGGACATACCTTTCCACATCATCACCAAAACTGAATGTCCGGACCACAGACTGTATAAAATAAGTAGCCATGTGCATGAACGGTTCGAAGTTATTCCTATGAAAAGTAACACGCTGGAATTCGTAGCTAACCCATTAAATGATGCTCGGGGACGTGTTACAACATGAGTCCAAAAGTTATGCCCAGAAGTCGTTATATTAACCTTTACCCGAGAGGACATCCTATGAACAATGCTGCATCATTGCAAATTTTCATACAAACATGTTCATGAGAGTATAGGGCTGTTTCCACTACCAGGTAATAGCCGGACAATACCCGGAATGAGGCGGGTCTCACTTGCCGTAACGCCCCTAATTTGAATACGAGCAGTCCGGAGCGGACTTTTGTCGGGACATTTTTAGTCCCTGTTGAAGAGCAGGGCCTTTTTTCTTCCCTGAAAACAGCCTGGTTGCTGATAGGATAGATCGCTAAGCGGGATGTGATGTAGTACTCTACATGACATCAGCACACGCCATTTGTAAAAGCCGGCAAAGCAGTGTTCCCAACTTAGCGACTTTGTTGCTAAATTTAGCAACAGCTTTAGCTTTTCAGACCCCCTTAGCGACTTATTTTTCAGGAAAGCGACTGGAGACAAATCCAGCGACTCCTTCTTACGCCTGGATTCCACTGGATGCGTAACGGCTGCAGATCCGTCGTCGGAGCCGTTACGCACCCATTATAATCAATGTGTGAGATTCCACCGACTGCAGATCCGCTGCGTAATGAGTCCGACAACGCAGGGCCATCCGACAGCCCTCGCAACACTTGCGCAGAGCTTCTATTTTTGTCGGACGACGGAGCACTACGCATAAATTCAGCACAGAGCAGATCGTTCGGGACAGGAAGTCTTGCACAGACACAAAATAAAACACCGGTATATTTTCAAAATAAAATAGGCAAGGCAAGGCAAGGCAAGGCAAGTTTATTTGTATAGCACAATTCAACACAAGGTAATTCAAAGTGCTTTACATACACATTAAAAACAGCAAGACACAATTGAAAACAATAAAAACAGTCAATTAAAACAGGGAAGATACAGCAGGATAAAAAAAAAGAGATAAAATAATAAAAAGCACAAGTCAAACATTGTGTAGTTAAAAAGTAAGGGCAGTAGAGTAGAGCAGATAAGTGTTAAAGTTAAGAGTACGCTTCAGTAAACAATAGTGTTTTTAGTCCTGATTTAAAAGAGCTGACCTCCTCGGGTTCGCTAACGAGGTCGGCCGGCTCGTTAACAAGCCGGCCGACCTCGTTAGCGCTCATTAAGACGGAGTCGCTGGATTTGTCTCCAGTCATTAACGAGGAGATGTTGATTATCTTCCAGTTATATCAATTGATTAGGCGTGAATTCGCGAGATCTCGTGCGTCCTCGGGACTCTGCTGTCCGTAACAGCTCCGACACAGACGGATCCGGTGGGTGTTGACGGACTGCGTAGATACGCAGCCGTTGCGGACAGACCCCTGACGGAGTCGTTACGCATCCAGTGGAATCCAGGCGTCACTCTTCTTAACGAGCCGCTAACGAGCAGCAGTTAGCTACAGTTAGCTCTGTAGCAGTACAGTGTGTATGTGCTGCTGCTGCAGGAGGTGTTCACTTAGCGATCTCTGTTTGTTTACAACAAGCACCGGACACTCTGTGCACAGTTAGCGATGTCGTTAATTCACAATCACTATGTTTATGATCAGCGGAGACGCTGTGCATAATTAGCCATGCTTCTTTAAGCTGCTGACGTTGTGCACAGTTAGCGGCGGCGACAACCATACATCACCTCCGGAGTCTCTAAATCCCTCTGGGGGCTAACTTGTAGTTGAGACACGCAGAGTGAACAGACTTTTGAGAGGGTGTGGCCTGAGACTTTCTCGGTGGCCACTTTCTCCCCCTTGTCGAAACACGGTTTATGTTGACCGGTTTGAAGCCTGAAGTTTGGACATTGTCATTTTGGAGTTTTTGGTACCAAGAGTACCTGCAATCTGACTGCACCTGAATCCAGGCTACAACAAACTTAGTGGGCATTCACACCTAAGCGGTTTGGTCCACTGAATGTGAATGTTCAAACAAACTCTAGTGTGGACCAAAGAACCAAACTCTGGTCAGCTAAAAAACGATTCTTTGTTCGTTTCCAAGTGCAAAAGAGAATGCTACTGCAGGTGAGAACGCAGTCAGCACCAAAAGAAGAAAGTGAACCAAATCACAGACACTGGGTAATAGATTCAATCGCACATTAGATCAATGCCAAGTGAAAAAACTCCAAAACACCAACAATACATTAAAGTCCATGACTTGCTTCATAAAGCAGCAGCTCGTTCCCTCACATATTCTGTCCAATAGAGGAAGGACATTTGTTTACAATGGTTGGATAAGTCTGTCTAATCTTAATAAAATGCTGAGCACAGAGCACAGTGTGGAAGAAAACTAAACGAAATGAAAAATGCAAAAATAGTATCCACCAGACTTTAGATGTTAAAGCGACCTTAACTTCCATAGTTTAAGGTAAACCAAAAACACGTTCACAGCTGATTAAAATGGACTCACTGTCATGTCACTGATCTTCCCCTGCTTTATGGTCTGCTTGACTCTAAATGGGACCATAATTCATGAAACGAAGATGGATTGATTGGTGGAGAAATCTGACCAATAAAAAAATCAAAACTTGTAAATCTGAAGCTTCTGTAAAGTTTTATTATTGGTTGATGAGAAAAACATAATCAATCACTAAAAGGGAAACACGTTTATAAATCATGCTGTATTGAAGAAGGCCGTCATGGAAACTTTGATATATTGATTTTTTTTTTTTAATATGTCTTTTCATATATGTCTTTTATAACATTAGACATTGAATGTAATGAATAAATAGGCCTAACAAAAAAGAACAAATCTTAAAGCACATATGTTTACTGTTGAATATCAAGACAGAAATGACAAGGGATGTTTGAATATAATTATTAATGAAAAAAATAAGGGGAATATATCAAGAAGCTGTATGTTAGTTTTTTTTTATCTTTGCGATCATAATGTACATGTAATTGCAACATGGGGGTCCCCATCAGAGGCTAATGCTATATGGGGGTCCTTTGTATGGCAACGTCTGGGAACCCCAGGTTTGAGGTACTGTTGCCGGTTAGAGCCGGAGGTTACCTCCACTTCTTTGATGCAGTCTGTGGTCTGCGATTTGTTTTTAACACAATGAGCCTTTTATCCCTATTTACTGTAAAAGAGTAATTCTCACATTTTGTTGTATGTCACTGAGCGTCTGGTCACACAGATAGACGTGTGGGGGCTCAAAACTCGGTGGTCCATTCTTGGTAGAACATCTGGTCGAAGCTCGGGGTTTACCAGCTGGATGGAAATGAAGGTAGTTAATGCAGCATTATGGTGTATTATGGTGTATCTGATGGATAGACTGAGGTGGATGGAAAAACTTACCACCACTCGTTCCTACTTTACAGAGTTCGTCTGAATATGCAAACCAGCCGATGGGTGTGCGTGGGAAACTGTATCCAGCCAACTGTTGGCGGGGGCAGAAATTTTCTACATAGACAAGGTTAATAAATGACAGCTGAAGGTTTTGACTAGGTCAGTTTTTCTTTGACAGGATGGGAACATCAACATCAAATAATAATGTGTTCTCCAAGTTTTTTTTTGTTTGTTTGTTTAAAAAAGGATTAGAAAACACAGTTTTCTTGTTCGGCTGTTGTGAAACCTGACTTACCAACAGAGCATCTCTCTCCAGTCCATTCATCAGGACAGATACAGACACCACTCACAGGTTTCCCTCCATTATCACAAATCAGAGGAGTGGTAGAAGGTGGGGTAAGAGTGGTAGTAGTAGGAGTAGTAGTAGTACGAGTAGTATTAGTAGGAGGGTGAGTAGCAACATTAAAAGTAGCGGCAGTAGTAGTAGTAGTAGGAAAGGTAGTAGCCATAGAATACTTCGTAGTAGTTGTACGAAAGCCAGTAGGTGTAGGATACTTAGTAGTAGTAGTAGTACGAAAGGCAGTAGCCATAGGATACTCAGTAGTGGTAGTAGGAAAGGCAGTAGTCGTAGTATACTCAGTAGTAGTAGTAGTAGTACGAAAGGCAGCAGTCGTAGGATACTCAAAAGTGGTAGTAGGAAAGGCAGTAGAAGTAGGAGCCTCAGTAGTAGTAGTAGGAAAGGCAGTAGAAGTAGGAGCCTCAGTAGTAGTAATAGTAGAAAAGGCAGTAGAAGTAGGAGCCTCAGTAGTAGTAGTAGGAAAGGCAGTAGAAGTAGGAGCCTCAGTAGTAGTAGTAGAAAAGGCAGCAGTCGTAGGATAAGTAGCAGTAATAGGAGATGCAGCAGTAGACGTAGTAGTAGCAATTAAAGGACCAGTAGTAGAAGCAGTAACTGCAGGGGATAGAGAAGTATCTCTGGGGACAGTGGTTAAACCAGTATGTCCTGGAGTTGTATTAGCATTAGTAGAAGTAGTAGTTGTAGCAGTAGTACTCAGAGGGATTACAGTAGTCGTAGTAACAGGGACCGCAGTGGTTGTGTCGGTGGTATCTGGTGATGCTGCTGTTGTTGTGGTGGACTGAGCTCCAGTTCTACAGGCCAGGTGAAGAGCTGTGAGCATAGAAATCAATAACTTCATATTCAAATGAGTTATTTTACCGTAGTTATCTATAGCAACAAATTGATAGGTGGAATATTTTTTGAATTGTCACAGTTTACAATTAAAAAACAACAGTATTATGAATTTCTCAATACTTATTTACTTATATTTACTATATTTTTAACTTTATACACTGAGCTCAAGTTTGACTGACTAACATGACACATGAATAAAACTGGGCTCATTTTACCCACAAGAGTCTCATCTTATCAGTCATACCCTTTTTATGCAACTTAGAGACTTTTAAGGGACCCCAGTATGCAGGAATACTCACATACAAATAACACATTTTTCTGCAGGAGAAAAACTGCATGTTATCAGCATAATGTTGGTGTGTCTGTAAATAGGAGACTCACAGGTACCCATGCAAGCCATTTTCATTCAGATATTTTGAGGGCAGAAGTCAAAACACCCCTTTGAAAATGGGCATGTTAGTTTTTCCCTCGCTTAAATTTCAGACATTCCAGACATCCTTCTCCCCAGCCACAACGTCCTCCTGGGAGAACCCAAGGCATTCCCGGGCCAGGCGAGAGATATAATCCCTCCGCCGTGTTCTGGGTCTTCCCCAGGGCTTCCTACCAGTTGTACATGTCCGGAACACCTCTACTGGGAGGCGCCCGGGACGCATCCTTCGCTAAGATTTAGCTGAACTTCAGAACATTTTTTCACCACCTTCCCAACAAGACATTACAACATGTTTGGTACCAATAGTCAAATTCTGACCTCTGATCCCTGTTTTAACTGTGGCATTAATTAAGAAAATTGGGCTCATTGAATCCACAAGAGTCTCCGCTTTCCATTCATGCAAGTCACAGACTGTTTAAGGACTCCAATATGCAGGAATATTATATGTAATAACACAATTTAACTGCATGTTATCAGCATAAAGAGTCTGTAAAGAGGAGACTCTTTGAAACCCATAGAAAAGATTTTGTTATTTAGATACCAGGAGGTCAAAGGTCAAGGGACCTCTTTGAGAATGGCCATGACAATTTTTTTTTAAATCTTTGAAATGGTATTTCGAGGCTCAATTTACAATTATTGTTACTGACAGTAAACTTATTATGATCAGCGATAAACAAACCAAAACAAACCAACAAACAAAAAAAGTTTTCTCACCCAAAGTGAAAATGAACAAAAAGTCCATGTCGGTCAGCAGCTGCAGGTCAGAGACGTTGGACTGAAGTTGAATTTGTGAAACATGTTTTGATATGTGAGCTGCAGTGAAAGAAGTGTCAGACTGAGTTACTGTGGTCATAAAGATCACAGAAGATAAAACTAAGTGAAGTTCAAAGTTCTTCATTTAAAAAGTCTCGCCCCTCTCATTATTACCCTCATAAATCATTTGTAAACACCATATTTATCCATTAATAAAGTGCAACTGTTTGATTGATTGGTGGAGATATTTGACCAATAAAAAATTCTCCCACATGTAAATCTGAAGCTTCTGTAAAGTTTTATTATTGGTTGATGAGAAAAACATAATCAATCACTAAAAGGGGAACATGTTTATAAACCTGGTATGAGTTTGAAGCGGCTTCTTTATGAAAACAAATGTTTTCAAATGTCATGTGTTGGACTTCAGGTTTCTGCAGACATGAGTTAAAATGTTTTGGACCAAGATCCGGTCCTGAGTCAACAAAGAGGTCCTTTGAACCAACTAGCTGTCAGAGAACCAGCTGGTTACTGATTAACTGTTTGCCATTTGCTGGAGTTTGGTCCTTGTGATGGATTTTCCCAAATATTTAACCCCAGCAAAAACCAAGAAGCATGATCAAGGTAATCAAAAACCAGGAACCAACCATTCAGAACCCAAGAACTAGGGGCCAGGCGATCAGGAGCGAAGAGCCAGGAGCAAAGGTAATCCAGACCCCAGAACCACTGGCCAGGCAATCAAACCCAAGAACCAAGGGTCAGGAAATCAGGACCCATGAGCCGGGAACCAAGCAATCACGACCCAGAAACCAGGGGCCAGAGCCCAAGAACCAGGCACCAAGCAATCAGAACCCAAAAACAAGGAACCAAGCAATCAGGACCCAAGAACCAGTAACCAAGCAGTTAGGACCCAAGAATAAGGAACCAAGCAAGTAGTTCCCAAGAACCAGTAACCAAGCAATCAGGAAACAAGCAGTTAGGCCCCAATAACAAGGAGCCAAGTAATCAGAACCTAAGAACTAGGACCCAAACAATCTGGACCCAAGTACAAGGAACCAAGCATTCGGGACCCAATTACAAGGAACCAAGCAATCAGGACCTGAGAATAAGGAACCAAGCAATTAGGACCCAAAAACCAGGGGCCAGGTATTCAGAATCCAAGAACCAAGAGGTAGACAATCAGAACCTGATTTTATGCAATTAAGAGACTGTTTAGAGACCCCAGTATGCAGAAATATTCAAATATAATAGAACAAAATATGTAAATATAAGTGTAATAGTTATCAGCTTAAAGTGGGCATGTCTGTCAAGAGGAGACTCGTGGTTAGATATCTGGGGGTCAGAGGTCAGAGACAGTGTTAACAGTGTAATCATTGTCAGCTTACCTACTTACAGACTGCCAGTAAATCATTGAACTCACTGGCTGAGTTTGTGAGTGGGGGCAGGGGGGGTTGTGGGTTTTTGGGAGATTAGAAGTTTGAACTCTTGTTGTTCAGTCTGCAGACATCATGGCTCAGCTGGTCGAGTGCGTCCCAAACTTCTCTGAAGGTCGAAACAAAGAGGTTTGTTTTTTTATATTTAATCTGAATGCATTTAACACAACATGTTGTCTCAGTTTGTTTAGACTCAGAAGTGTCAGACAAATAAATACCCTGGTAATGTACAAGTACCTCAAAGTTGCACTGAAGTTCTACAGAGCTGCAACTGCCAGAAAATCCAGTTTTCAGCTTCTAAAATCTGGAGATTTGCTGCTTTTCCCTGTTAAAATTTTAAATTGAATATCTTTGAGCTTTGACAAAACAAGACATTTAAATCTGGGACTTTTTTTCCCACTATTTTCTAACATTTTACAGACTGAACGATTAAGATTAAACAAAGAATCTGCTCAGATTAAAAGAAAATTTTAAAAAAGAGTTAGTTTTTGCGCTGGAGCAAAATATATGGAGGACAGACGCTGCCAAAATAAAAAAATAAAAACACTCAATTAAAAGCTTAATGTGGCACTAAATTTACCAAAAAATTATTTAGAAAATAAATATAGCCATTAATTAATTGATTAAATATTTAATTTTAGTTAGATCTGTTATCTACTTTTGTATTATCTTCTGATTATATATTTAATGCAATATTTTAAAAATAAAATGAAAAATAAGTTAATGTCAGAATGGCCAAAATTAAATCAATATATTTAAGGGGTCAATTAATATGGAAAGTAATTAAAGCTAAATAATAAAAAAAATCAATAAAACATTAATTTTATTAATTATTAATTTAATAATACCTAAAAAAATTTCAATATTCATTAATTTATATACTTAGTTACTTTTGTCCCCCATTTCCCCTGTTGTGATAAAAAGTGACAAAATTAAGTTTAAATACAAGTTTAATTGTTTGTGTCTCAGGCAAGGTTATTTTAGTTAATGAAAACTAAACAAAATAATAAAAATTAGAATTGAAAAAACATTTTCGTTAACTGAAATGAAAATTAAAATGAGATTTTAAAAATAAAAACGAGATTTAAAAAAAAAAAGATGAATAACTGAAACTAAAGCTAACTAACATTGTAGTGAAAATGTCCTTAGTTTTCGTCTTTGTCAACCTTTTTCATACGTAAACCTTTTTGGTTGATATGAAATCAATTTCATCTATTTGGTTTTATGACTTAATAAACTTATTGGGACTGAGATGGATCAGACAAAGGAAATAAAGGAAACATTTATTGTGACCTTAATGATTCTGGCACCCAACAAATACTCCGTTACAAAAAACTAAAACTAATAAAAAAGTAAACTAAAACTAAGCATTTTCCCAAAAAAAATAAATAATTAAAACTAGCAAACTCACTCTAAAAACTCATTAAAACTGAATTTGAAAACAAAAAAATCACAACGAAATTAAAACAAAAAGTAATGAAAAATCCCAAACTATTATAACCTTGGTCTCAGGTAATCGATGCGATCTCAGCTGCCATCTCCGGCACGCCGGGCTGCAGCCTGCTGGATGTCGACCCTGGCGCCTCCACCAACCGGACCGTCTACACCTTCGTGGGCTCTCCTGCAGCCGTGGTGGAGGGAGCGCTGAACGCCGCCCGGCAGGCTTTCAGCCTCATCGACATGAGCAAACACTCAGGTGAGTGTTGACAGAAGTACGTCCACACAGGTGAGCGGCTCCTTCATGACACATGTGTGTAACCTGCTCAGGTGAGCATCCTCGGACCGGAGCGATGGACGTCTGTCCCTTCATCCCCGTCCAGAACGTCTCCATGGACGACTGTGTCCACTGTGCCAACGTCTTCGGACAGAGACTGGCAGAGATGCTGCACATTCCGGGTGAGACGCCACATGACTACTGATCAAAAACTGATAAATGACTGATTAATGACTGATCAATAACTGATCAATAACTGATAAATTACTGGATGATGATGGATCAATAACTGATCAATAACTGATTAATGACTGATCAATGACTGATACATTACTGGATGATGACAGATCAATAACTGATCAATGACTGATTAATGACTTTTTGATGACTGATCAATAACTGATTAATGAATAATCAATGAAAAAAAATTGTGACTAATTATTGATTGATCAATAACTGATTAATGATTGATCAATAACTGGTCAATGACTGATAAATTACTGGATGATGATGGATCAATAACTGATGGATAACTGATCAATAACTTTTTGATGACTGATCAATAACTGATTAATGACTGATCAATGACTGAAAAAATCCTGGATGATGACAGATCAATAACTGATCAATGACTGATTAATGACTGATCAATGACTGATAAATTACTGGATGATGACAGATTAATAGCTGATCAATCACTGATTAATAACTTTTTGATGACTGATCAATGAATAATCAATGAAAAACATCAGTGACTAATTAATGATTGATCAATAACTGATTAATGATTGATCAATAACTGATCGATTACTGATCAATAACTTTTTGATGACTGATCAATAACTGGTCAATGAATAATCAATAAAACAAATTAGTGACTAATTAATGACCAATCAATAACTGATTAATGATTGATCAATAACTGATCAATGGCTGATAGATTACTCAATGATGACGGATCAATAACTGATCAATCACTGATTGAGGACTGATTGATGACTGATCAATTACTGGTTGACTGATCAATAACTGATGGATAACTGATCAGTTACTGATCAATAACGGTTGATGACTGATCAATAACTGATCAATGAATAATCAATGAAAAAAATCAGTGACCAATTAATAACCAATCAATAACTGAACAATCAGCAATGAATAACTGATTGATGACTGATCAATAACTGATTGATGACTGATCAATAACTGATTGATGACTGATCAATTACTGGTTGACTGATCAATAACTAATGGATAACTGATCAATTACTGGTTGATGACCGCTTCAACATCAACATCAACATCAATAACTGATCAATGAATAGTCAATGAAAAAAAATCAGTGACTAATTAATGACCAATCAATAACTGATCAATCAGTAATGAATATCTGACCAATAACTGATCTTTAATAACTAACTAGAAAATTCCTAAAGAAATTTTGATTGTGTGCTTGCCTCTGGACCGTGACTCTCGTGGCTTATCAAAAGGGGCAGGGATTAAACAGGGACTTTCTGCTGAGTACACTCACACCTCATACAAGTCTCTAGGACAAACGGTTCATTGGTTATGAAAGGGGGCGTGGCTAATCAAAAAGGGCGGGAATTTATGAAATATTGTTATGTATAAGTGGTCAGTGATGAACCATCATCATGCTTGACAAGTTTGAGGAAGATTGGACAATGTATGGTCAAGTTATAAGGTCTCATGTTTTATGAAGTCTGTTTACTTAGAGTAAACTGACAGTTATCAGTTAGAATGTCTGTGTTGGAGGAGGGAGGGGGGAGGGGGGGAGGCTTTGGTAGCTAAGCAACCACGTGGCCAGGTGGAGTCGACCAATAAGAGCAGAGCAATCAACTGAAATTAACTGCTGTTGGATAAAGTTCCGCAGACTGAGGTGGACAAACTGAAATTTCAGGCCTCGAACAGAAAGCATTTTTGGCAAAACCATAATACCTATCATTGATCCGACTTCACTTTGAGCGTCCTGAGTTCTTCCTGAACATCTACATATGTTTTTTTTTAAGAAAGATGAAAAAATAGCTTTGTTAGAGCGATTTAAAAAAACGGTTAAATTTTTTTTGGGGAGAAATCTTCCTGCATTTTTAATATTGGAGCCAATGAGGCAGTTGGTGCATTTTGTTTGTGCATCTGTGCATCCTGCGCCCAAACTATAACTCTGACAGCTTTACCAGAGGATTGTGAGTGAGAGGACAAATTTTCCTACGTTTCTATGTATAAATTATTTCTGTAGAGTGAAATTTGCGGCCTGGAGTGCAGTTTTCAAATTAATTTTTTGACAATTCGTTCTCTCCCTCTACACTCTGTTTGATGACATCACCGCTCTAGACTCTCCATAGGGTTACATTGGGGGGATTTTTTGACGTGTTTTTGCCCAATAATTTGAAAACCGTTTGTCGAAACCCTTAGAAAAGTCATAGCACACTTGTCATGGCCGAGCCGGTCGATTTGATACCTTTTTTGTGAATGTGCGACCAAAACTCTGGGAGGAGTAGTCGACCGAAAAATGACACGGAAGAAACGGAAGATTAAAAATAACTAGAAAATTTCTAAAGAAATTTTGATTGTGTGCTTGCCTCTGGACCATCATTCTCGTGGCTCAAATTAACAGTCAAACAGTGACTCTGTCCTGAGTTCACAGATACTTCATACAAGTCTGTAGGACAAACGGTTCACAAGTTAGTAAAAGGGGGCGTGGTCACTCAAAGGGGGCGTGGCTTGAATCAGCAGTTAAACAGGGACTCTGTCCTGAGTTCACAGACACCTCATACAAGTCTCTAGGACAAACGGTTCATTAGTTATGAAAGGGGGCGTGGCTAATCAAAAGGGGCGGAGTTATCAATCACCAGTTAAACAGGGACTTCATGCCGAGTAATCTGACACTTTATACAAGTTTCTAGGACAAACGGTTCATTAGTTATGAAAGGGGGCGTGGCTAATCAAAAAGGGCGGGAATTTATGAAACATTATTATGTATAAGTGGTCAGTGATAAACCATCATCATGCTTGGCAAGTTTGAGGAAGATTGGACAATGTATGGTCAAGTTATAAGGTCTCATGTTTTATGAAGTCTGTTCACTTAGAGTAAACTGACAGTTATCAGTTAGAATGTCTGTGTTGGAGGGGGGAGGGGGGAGGCTTTTGTAGCTAAGCAACCAGGTGGCCAGGTGGAGTCGACCAATAAGAGCAGAGCAATCAACTGAAATTAACTGACAGTTCCTTCACAGTGAGCAGACAGAGGTCGACAAACTGAAAATTCTGGCCTCGAACAGAAAGCATTTTTGGCAAAACCATAATAGCTATCATTGATCCGACTTCACTTTGAGCGTCCCGAGTTCTTCCTGAACGTCTACATATATTTTTTTTAAAGAAAGATGAAAAAATAGCTTTGTTAGAGCGATTTTAAAAAACTGTAAAAAAAATTTTGGGAGAAATCTTCCTGCATTTTTAATATGGGAGCCAATGAGGCAGTTGATGTGTTTTGTTTGTGCATCTGTGCGTCCTGCGCCAAAACTATAACTCTGACAGCTTTACCAGAGGATTGTGAGTGAGAGGACAAATTTTCCTACGTTTCTATGTATAAATTATTTCTGTAGAGTGAAATTTGCGGCCTGGAGCGCAGTTTTCAAATTTATTTTTTGACAATTCGTTCTCTCCCTCTACACTCTGTTTGATTACATCCCCACTCTAGACTCTCCATAGGGTTACATTGGGGGGATTTTTTGACGTGTTTTTTCCCAATAATTTGAAAACCGTTTGTCGGAACCCTTATAAAAGTCATAGCACACTTGTCATGGGCGAGCTGGTCGGTTTGATACCTTTTTTGTGTATGTGCGAGCAAAACTCTGGGAGGAGTAGTCGACCGAAAAAACACCACGGAAGAAACGGAAGAATAATAATAAAGAGACATAAGCCCACGGAATAACAATTAGTGTGCTTTTGCAAGCAAGCACACAAAATTACGTTATTTTTTGCAGTGTTTCTTTACGGAGAAGCTGCACGAACACAAGCGAGGAGAAATCTTCCGTCCGTCCGAGCTGGAGAGTACGAAGCTTTACCTGACAAGGTGAGACACAAACTGTCTTTTATTCTGAAGTTCACTTCTCGTTTCTTCTTCTAACATGAGACATTGTGGGAAATGTAGGAAGCTGGTAACTGCTGATGAAGTAAGTAAAGCAAAAAAACATCCTGTCCTCTAGTTTTAAAATAAAAGAATGTGGAATGGTAAATGGTAATGGACCTGCACTTATATAGCGCTTTTCTAGTCGCATTGCGACCACTCAAATCGCTTTACACTACAGACTGCGCTCATTCACCCTTTCACACACACATTCATACTGGTGGCAGAGGCTACCCTAAACGGTGCCACTTGACACCATTGGGAATGCATTCACACACCGATGAACGCAGCATCGGGAGCAATTTGGGGTTCAGTATCTTGCTCAAGGATACTTCGACATGTAGGCTGCCATGGTCAGGGATCGAACCACCAACCCTTCAGTTGGGGGGAACCCACTCTACCAACTGTGTCATTCAAAATAACTTCAAAATAAATGTGAGACGCTATAATGTAATGTCAACTATATTTCCTGTTCTGGTTTTATGTTTTTTGAATCTTTATTCCAGTTGAAGCGCCCTGAGTGGGCGCCCGACTTTGGTCCCGCCGTGTTCGTGCCGTCCTGGGGCGCTACGGTGACCGGTGCACGCAAGTTCCTCATTGCCTATAACGTAAATCTGATCAGCACCAAGGAGCAGGCTCATCGCATCGCTCTGGACATCAGGGAGCAGGGCCGGGGGAAAGACCAGGTGCATGCTGGGAGTTTGAGATCTTGACATCGAACTCATGTCAACATTATTAATGATAAAATATTCAGTAAATCAACCAGTAAATCGTACCGTCCAAACGATTTTTTGTTTTGAAATAAGAAAACCAAAATCGGAAAACAAGCCGATTTCCATTTTGTAATAGGTCATTTTAAAAAGAAGACTTGTTTTCCCTTTTTTTTGTTTTAATAATAAGAATTAAAAAAATAACACTTTGTCTGATTTTCTTTTATGAGCTCATAAATGGAAATCAGGAATTAAAATGTGTTATAGATCAATTTCTTGATTTTGCATTGATTTTCTCTTTTGGCTATGTACATCAAGGTAATAATACTTTTGGATTTTTCCTTAGTTTTAGTTTTAATTTCATTGTCATTTTTTTTTTCAAATTCAGTTAGTTTTAATTAGTGTTTAGAGTTTTAGTTTAGTTTTTATTAGTTTTAGTGTTAGTTACAGATTTAAATTCCCGATTTCCATTTACAATCATTTTAAAGAAAATCAGACAGGTTGTTTTTTTCGTTTTTTGATTTATCCTATAAAAATAAAAGTTATTTTTGTTTTTTGTTTACCTCTTACTAAATGCAAATGGAATCAGCTCATTTTATGATTTTGGTTTTCTTATGTCAAAACGAAAATCCTTTGACCATCACATACTCAGACCTAAAACCAGTACATGAGATGAGTCCAGTTAGTAGCCCTCCCTGAACTTTAGTGACCCCTCTCTCTCTGGACCAGCCCGGGCTGCTGCAGAAGGTCCAGGGGATGGGCTGGTACCTGGACGAAGCCAACATCGCCCAGGTGTCCACCAACATCCTGGACTACGACGTGACCCCCCTCCAGACTGTGCACCAGGAGGTCTGCAGGGTCGCTGAGGTCAGAGGTCAAGTTACATTCAAAAGGTAGAAATGATTGTATTAGATTCTAATGACTGAATCTCTGATATTCATCATGTCCAGGAGCTGAAGCTGCCGGTGGTGGGCTCCCAGATTGTGGGTCTGATCCCTCTGAAGGCGGTGCTGGACTGTGCTGACTTTTATATCCACAGAGACCAAATCTTCGTCATGGAAGAGGAACACAAAGTCCGGCTGGTCAGAGAAAAGGCTTATATGTTATTTTACTGTCACAATTATTTTATGTTATGTTATCTTATATTATTTAATGTGATTTTATATTATATTATTTATGTTATTTTATATATATTATTAGCCTGGTATACCCATACTGCCTTGCACGCTCGATTTCATTGCGAACTGCGAAAAGGTCCGGTGTCCATGGCCGATTCTTAGCCTTGTTTTAGGGATCCAATCACAGAACAGGGAGGGACGGCAAGACGATGACGCGTACTATTGGACAGACGGAAGCTTGTAGTTTTGTAGTTTGCTTATGGATCCAACATGGCTGCAGCAGACGCCAAGCTCTCTTTGGATCTAGCTGTAGACAGTGGTCTAGATAGTTTAGAGCCAAAGTTTATTTTAAAAGAAGAACAATGTTTGACTTTACACTCCTGTTTCACCACGAAA
The DNA here is from genome assembly GCF_030273125.1 of Centropristis striata. Taxonomy (NCBI): domain Eukaryota; kingdom Metazoa; phylum Chordata; class Actinopteri; order Perciformes; family Serranidae; genus Centropristis; species Centropristis striata. The sequence continues at coordinate 17,356,622 of NC_081540.1, forward strand.
AAGGTTGTTAGGCCTTGCTTCCGACAGGATTTGGCAAAAGCCTAATCTACCAACTAGCCCCGCTACCGCTCACTGCTGTAACGCCGGTGATCTGGCTACAAGCCGGGGGACAGCGGAGCCGCCCAGAGACCCACAGCAGCTTGTTTATTGACCATAAAATCAGTGGATGTGTGTGGCTGAATGACATGAGGGGGAATAAGGCGTATAAATTAATAATCTTGCAGAAAGCGAGAACTGGAGAAGCAAAGCAGCAAGCAACACTCTCCTCACACACACACACACACACACACACACACACCAACACACCCGGTAGACTGTGAGCTGAAACTATAGAGCAGCCAGGCCAGAACATGCTGCAGAAAAACGGTGCAGAAGCAGAATTGAGCATTTTAGTCCCAAAGTAGAGATGGGCTAGTCTGGCTATATAAACATCAATTTCTGTCTCTCTACATATGCCATCTGGTATTAATACGATTGGCTAAGAGCTACCTACAGACGCTTATGATAGACATTTGTAGCGCCCAATAAACTGCTCTGGAGGATTGTAAACCACGCCTCCTCCACGGAAAAATGAATAGAGGGTATCCAGACAATATCTCATTTGTGATATAGTCTGGCGTTAACCAGGCTAATATATTATATTATTTTATGTTGTTTGAGAAAAAAGTGTTTGTGTCTTCAGGTGATTAGTAAACTCGGCCTCGACTCTCTTGGTCCGTTCAACCCAAAGGAGAGAATCATAGAGTGAGTTTTTATACACAATATTAATATCTATATATGAACTTCAAACTGCTGATTCATCGTTAATGATTAAACAAACCAATATCCGGGTGTGCAGAGAATTATTAATGTCTAGGAGATATAAGATTAATTTAACCAATCAGGTGTTGGGTAATTCATTTTTAAAAGTCTGCATATTCCATTATAAGTCAGAACTTTTACAAACTGAGTCACAGTACACTGTAAAAAAGAAAAAAAAAATTAAAGGCAAAAGTTGCCACTTACCTTGAATAACTGTAAAAAACTTTAACTTTTTTTTTTACAGATAATTCCTTTCAAAATAATGATAATATAAGGTAAATATCTGTAATCAAAAATATATATTATAACTAAAGTTTCGTTTTTTAATTGATATGACTGAGATTTTGGCAATTTATTTATTTATTTTTTACATGAAATGTAAAGTTTTATGGTAAGAAAACAGATTTTTGACTTGACTTGACATTCATTTATTTTTTACATAGAATTCACTGTAATTTAACATTCAAGACTATTAAACACATAAATAATAATACTACAAAAATCTATAATGTCCAATTATATTAATTTACAGATCTCACATTTCCTTTTATGTTTAATATTCGTAATGAAAATAATTAACCTTTTTTTATGGCATTTACATTGATTGTAGAAAAAAACCTGTAAAATAATACAGTACATTTCTGGAAATTAACCCTTTTAGAGTATAGATCTTTTTATATATATGTATATATATATATATATATATATATATATATATAAATATATATATATATATACATATATATACAATGCAAAAAAGGTGTGTCTAAAAACAAGATGAAAACACTAAATCTGAGGGAAATGGTCTTGCTGCATGGACAGATAATTTCACTTGACAAGATTTCTTAAATTAAGATTATAAAATCTAGTAATAAGCATGTTGAACACTTAAAATAAGAAATTAACTCTTAAAACAAGATAAATTATCTAACACTTCTAAATCTTTTTTTTTTTTATCATGGTAAGAAACAAATAATTTGCAGTGTATATACATTTGAATTTATAATTTGATAATTTGACATTATTTATTGATAATGATGTCCCCTGTGTGTGTGTGTGTGTTGCCTGTGCAGGTACATGGTGAGGTCCCAGGAGGACAGTCGCCTGGTGTCTCTGTCTCTGCAGCAGTTTGTTCAGAGCGTTGGTGCTCGGACAGCGGCTCCCGGTGGAGGATCAGTTTCTGCCGCTGTCGCTGCTCTGGGGGCGGGGCTGGGCGCCATGGTGGGTCAGATGACCTACGGGAAGAGACAGTTTGAGAAGCTGGATGGCGTGATGAGGAGGCTGATTCCTCCGTTCCATCAGGCCATGAACGAGCTGCTGCTCATGGTGGACGCCGACTCCACCGCTTTCAACAGCTACATGGTGGAGTTAGACTAGTTCTGTTTGTCAGCCAAACATGGATCATATTTAACAGATACTGAAGTGATCCGTGTGTTAATAAAAAAACATTTTTGTTTCAGGCAGCACTGAAGATGCCAAAGAACACTGCAGAGGAAATAAAAAGGTGATATTTGAATATATAGTCTGTAATCCATATTCTTTGTCGATAATTTGCATTATATACTAGCTTTATCTAAAATATAATCTAAAAACCTAAATCTGAAACCTATAATCTGTAATCTGTATCCCATAATATGGTATATGTAATCTATTACCTGTAATCTGAAACCTATAATCTATTATATATAATAAATTACTAATAATATGAAACCTATAATCTATTATATATAATATATAACCAATAATCTTAAACCTATAATCTATTATATATAATAAATAACCTATAAACTATTATATATAATAAAAACCAATAATCTGAAACATATAATCTATCATATATATTATATAACCAATAATCTGCATCCTATAAACTATTATATATAATAAAAACCAATAATCTGAAACATATAATCTATTATATATATTTTATGACCAATAATCTGCAGCCTATAATCTATTATATGTAATAAATAACCAATAATCTGAAACATATAATATATGTAATAAATAACCAATAAACTGAAACCTATAATGTATTATATATAATAAATAACCAATAATCTGAAACCTATAATATATTATATATAATAAATAACCATTAATATGAAACCTATAATCTATTATATATAATAAATAACCAATAATCTGAAACATATCTAATATTTATAATAAATAACCAATAATCTGAAACATATAATCTATTATATATAATATATAACAAATAATCTTAAACCTATAATCTATTATATATAATAAATAACCTATAAACTATAATATATAATAAAAACCAATAATCTGAAACATATAATCTATTATATATATTATATGACCAATAATCTGCAGCCTATAATCTATTATATGTAATAAATAACCATTAATCTGAAACATATAATATAATATATGTAATAAATAACCAATAAACTGAAACCTATAATGTATTATATATAATAAATAACCAATAATCTGAAACCTATAATATATTATATATAATAAATAACCATTAATATGAAACCTATAATCTATTATATATAATAAATAACCAATAATCTGTAACATATCTAATATTTATAATAAATAACCAATAATCTGAAACATATAATCAATTATATATATTAAATAACCAATAATCTGAAACCTATAATATGGTATATATATAATCTCAAACCTATAATGTATTGTTTTTATTATTTACGGTATTATTTACTTGTAATCTGTTATATGTAACAAATACTCTGCTATCTCTAATCTACGACCTACAACCTGAAAACTGTATAATATCTGTATAATATATGCTGTTATCTTTAATCTAAGACTTGTAATCTGAAACCTATCGTCTATAATCTATAATTAGGAGAGAGGCTGCCATGCAGGAGGGTCTGCAGCGAGCAGTGAGCGTGCCCTTGGCTCTGGCTGACAGGATCAGCGTCCTCTGGTCTCCTCTGAAGGAAATGGTCATCTACGGAAACATCGCTTGCAAGTCAGACGCTCAGGTGACAAAAACATCTTAAACATCTGATCAGAAATCAATCAAAATTATTTTAGTTCATCAAGTCACATGAAATAGGGTTCAGTTGACCAAACTGAGGGAAAACTTTAAAATAAAAGCTTTAGAGGTGACTGTAGATTAAAACTGTAGATTAAACCTTTAATTAGAAGTTTGTCTCTAGGTGGCAGCTAAGGCTTTGGAGATGACTGTTTTCAAAACAAAACTGCGAATAAAACCTTAATTTGAAGTTTATGTCTCCAAGTGGCAGCTAAGGCTTTGGAGTCAGCTGTTTTCAAAATAAAACTGTGAATAAAACCTTAATTTGAAGTTTGTGTATTATACAGGATATGTATAAAACTTTGGAGAAAATGTAAAGTTTTCAAAATAAAACTTTAAATAAAACATTTAATTTGAAGTTTATGTCTCCAAGTGGCGGCCATTTTCAAAATAAAACTTGAAATAAAAACTTTAATTTGAAGTTTGTGTATTATACAGGTGATGTATAAAACTTTGGAGAAAATGTAAAGTTTTAAAAATAAAACTTTAATTAAAACCTTTAATTTGAAGTTTGTGTATTATACAGGTGATGTATAAAACTTTGGAGAAAATGTAAAGTTTTAAAAATAAAACTTTAATTAAAACCTTTAATTTGAAGTTTATGTCTCCAAGTGGCGGACGTTTTCAAAATAAAACTTGAAATAAAAACTTTAATTTGAAGTTTGTGTCTCCAGGTGGCAGCTAAGGCTTTGGAGACGATTGTTTTCAAAATAAAACTGTGAATAAAACCTTCATTTGAAGTTTGTGTATTCAGGTGATGTAAAAAGCTGTTTTCAAAATAAAACTTTAAATAAAACCTTTCATTTGAAGTTTATGCCTCAAAGTGGTGGCTAAGGCTTTGGAGACGGCTGTTTTCAAAATAAAACTGTGAATAAAACCTTAATTTGAAGTTTGTGTATTATACAGGTGATGCATAAAACATTGGAGAAAATGTAAAGTTTTCAAAATAAAACTTTAGATAAAAACTTTAATTTGAAGTTTGTGTCTCCAGGTGGCGGCTAAGGCCTTAGAGACGGCTGTTTTCGGTGCATATTACAACATCACCATAAACCTCAAAGACATCACAGATGACAACTTTAAGATGGCAGTAAGTGTGTCCTTGCACTCTGAGTTTGTTTGATAAATACATTTTTAATTTTTAATTATTGATTTCACTTTTGTGCTGCAGACTCAGAAGAGAGCGGTGGCGTTGCTGCAGGAAGCGAAGGAGAGTGCCGCCGCCATCCTGCTCGCTGCTGATGAGAGGAAGTGAATTTCTTCTTCTTCTTCTACAACGTTAAACCTCAGTCTGTATGACACAATAGTATTTCCTAATTTAGAAATGGAGGAAATAAACAATAACAGAAGAAATAAAATATGCAATATAAAAAAATAAATAAATAAAGCATTAAAGTTTTTTGTTGTGTTTTTAAAAAAATATTTTCTGTTTTCATATAAAATACATTGAAATGTGCCCAAAAAACAGAAAACGGCAAAATGAAAAATGTATAATGACAATAATAATGTAATAAATTAATAAATAAATTGATATTCCATTAATAAACACAAATAAGGCATTCATTAATTGATAGACTGTGAAATAAATTAGTTTTTTATTTATTTATTTGTTTAGTTTCAATAAATTGACATTTGGTGAAATAAATACATTAAAATACATAATCTATTTGAAATACATGTATAATAAGCATATAAGAAAAAAAGTAATTGATTTAACATTTTTTTTTACTATTAACTAATTATTATTATCACTTAAACTATAATTAGCTATACATAACGGTAAGTAAATAAAGAAGCAAACAACATTGCCCCAATGATTTAATGCCTATATTTGTTTTAAACATTCTTGGTGAATTTAATAGATAATTTAGTCATTTATTTATTTATTTATTCATGTTGGCAGCTTATGTCCATCAAATAAACTTCTCTCACACATTTCCCATAATGCAACTGTTGTATGTTGTGCTGCATAGTCTCTCCACCAGATGGAGACAAAGTGTCGTTTTCTGACGTATAGGTAGCATTAGACTTTTCAGCAGAACTCTAAACATATTCTCATTCTCTAAACTCATTCTGCACTCTAATGCACATGTCATCCATACTGGTGAACAAAAGTGGCAACAATCAAATACAAATAGAGAAGACATGTCATTGATTAAAACTGATTTCACTTCCAATATAAGCCAGTTCACTGAGCAAACGGGTTGGTGAAGGTGGGACGGAGAAGGTCTAACAATGGATGGACGAACTATGTGAGAGGATGAGGACAGTCATTGACCATGTTCTTGTTCATAGACTGGCATTAAGAGAAGCAGGACTTAGAGTGCAACCCAATTTGAGCAGATTTTCTGTGTCCACCATAGTAAGGACATTCAGAGAAGAGAACAGGTACAGTATACTACTGTAATTTTGTAATTACAAATTCACTGTACTACACTACATGCAGCTGTTTTAATAGACGTGTATATATATATATATATATATATATATATATATATATATATATATATATATATATATATATATATATATTGCAAATCTTAAAAGCCTGTAACAGAAATATTAATTTGGAAATCAAAAAATTTTCCAGAAACCAGGAGTGGTCAATTCATTTTCCCAAGGGGCCACATGACCAATTCCACGAAGGTTGCGGGGGCCGGACCAAAACTCTGAACTAAATTCTGCTCAATATTAATTTAATCTCTTTATAAAATACAGTAAAACATCTGGTTTTGAGCTGCTACTGATAACATATGCAGAATAGAATACATGTTATGATAAGACTGTTAATGTGGAGGAAATCAAATATAGGAGTAAAAAATAGTAAATACTCCAATCACTATATCACTTTTCCATTTATTTTAAACACAACTGTAAATGACCAAGGCAAGGCAAGGTTCCTATTGGTGTTTTTGTATTATATAGCTTGTTTTTCATGTTTGTATATTTTCTAGTTGTTTTACAATGTTGTGATGCTTTTATTTGAAAAAGGTGCCGTCCAGGGTGAAACGGGTGCTTTAATTTTGAAAGGTAGTGACAGGAAATAACAGGTGGAACGGTAAAATATAAAACGAACGGTAAATAGTAACCAGTGTGTCGTAATTCATAAAGTTGATATAAAGTATGAAAAAGGCTTCTATAGTGGCTGGCTGACAGGGAACAAGGTTTGTTCAAGTTTATTTTCTTCTGTCATTTGTATTATATGGCTATATTTGTTGTCTTAACTAATAGTAAAAGTGCTTGTTTGCTCAAGTGCTATTGTTTGTTATTGTTTTTCCACCTCGTAGCATTTACGGTGGTTTCACAAGGTGACCAAGGAATGTCTTATTTTTATTTTCATGGAGCTACGATTATCATAAATAATATAAATCTTGTGAACCATCAGTTAAAGAGTCAGCCAGGAATGCTACTAAACATTCATTCAAACCACAAAAACAATATAGAGCATGTATGTTATGCAGCAAACCAGTAATTTATTAACTTTATGCAAAAAGCAACACATGTTTTAAGGTACCTAACATCAGGCATATATACGTAAACCGCCTTCAAAATAAAAGCACTGCGGACAAGGACAGCCAACGGGCCGGATGTGGCCCGCAGTCCGCCCAATGCCCTGGTCTGTCTTAAATGTTCATATTATTAACAGAAAAGCTAAATACTATTTGATCATTTAAAGGTTTTAGCACTTTTTAAACATATTAATCATTAAATTTAAATCCTTTTTCTGTTGTCTTTTTCTTTCAGACCGTTGAAGGTTTGGTTCCATTAGATTCTGGGACATGTGGTTCTTTTTCAGTGGTCGTCAGAAGATCTCTGTAGAAATCGGAACTAGTCCTCTCCCAGTTCCTCTGCAGCCAGTATACTGTTTCTCTGAGATGGAGGTTGACAGATGACAAGTACTGAAGGGATGTGGACACGGAGGCTCTGAAGGACGCCGTCCTGGCTGTGAAGAGGACAAATATCTGCAACCCCTGAAAACACATGCAGAAGATGAAGGTTTGTTTCTGGTTTTCACCATATTCTTCATTCACGATTAAAAAAAAAAAAAAAAAAAGGATCAATCAATCGTCTGAGGAATATTACATTATTCTCGACTTTCATGATTTTGCACTTGAAAATGTTTGACTTTTTCCATTATATACATTGAACAACAATGGATTTTTAATGTTAAATGATGCATGAAAACTTGGAACCAAGAAATTTTATACTTCATGTAAAAATAGATATAGAATATAAACGAGCACACCTGTGTGGTCGTACAGACGCAGAAAAGGATGCTGAAGACCAGGTGGGCGGAGCCTTTAGTGACGAGCACCAGGTAGCCCAGAGTCCAGGACAGACCCAGTAACACGGCCAGAGAAAAACTGGTGAAAAACTTCTTCCACAAAGAGCAAAATTTGGTGCTGCAGCGTGAAAAGAGATAAAAACATGTAACATGTAAGCTGACAACACACTGCAGTTGCTGTCAGAGATTTCTCCAGATATTCCAACCTTATTCAAAAAAATATTACATTATTTTCGAAATATTACATGTAATTTGTTCAATGTGAATGCTTTTTCACACAAAATTTTACGTCTTATTTACTCAAATGTTATTATCTAAATATTGCTTTTTACTCCAAACAGTACACCCTTCTTCATTAAAAATATTACAACTTTTATCTTAAAATATTTCATTCTAAAAAAAAAAAGAAATGTTATTCTTAAAATATTGCTTTTTTCTTTTCTTTTCACATTCACATTCCCTTGTGTGACAGATGCAAAATGTATTATGTATTATGTAAATGTAAATGTATTATGTGCAATCTTAAATTAGAAAAAAATCAGGTTTACTGTTAATGGTGCTCTACAGAACTTTCACAAGACATGGGATGACTTTATTGGATTTGTAAAGCAACTTGATGGGCTTCAATTAGAGTTATTGATCCATTATTTCTGGTTGAGGACGACTGACTCTATGCGCAACTAGACCTTAACCCCCTGTGCCCCTCCCTCATCCCAACCCCACCCTTCCCTCTTATGTTGTCCCTTTCTGTCTGTTTGTGTCTTGTCTTCCTCTTATTCCATTTTTTAAATTATTATTATTATGTATTTTTTCATTTTTCTATTTTTTTATTTTTTATAATTTTCTCTTATATGGTTATCTTCATTCATTTTTTTGTTTTTTTTATATTTGTTTTGTTTTTGTATATTTTGACTATAACTTTGGTGTTTTTATTTATTTTGTACTTGCCTAGTCTATGGATGTATTGGATAAACTGATGTGTGCTCTGACAGCTGATATTATTATGCATCCAAGGAAAATCCAATAAAAATAATTTTGAAAGAAAGAAAATATTGCTTTTTTACTTTAATTATTACTATTTAGAAATATTACATTTTATTTCACTAAAGATTTTATTAAAATATTTCTAAATATATTATGAATATTATTAATTCTCCCTACTTCTAAGTTATTGTCAAAATACTACTATTTTCTCCGGAAAAAGTTTTCCTCAAAATATTACACTATATCATTCTTGAAATCCCAACTCTCTTCCAACAGGTGAAAAAACATATTTTTTCCACTGTTTTGTGACATTGATGTTGGTCAAAAGTCTTTCGATAAAGTCGTTACCTGTTGAGGGCCGGGTTGGTCCTGCAAATAGTCAGCGATGTCAGAACCAACAGAACCACGTTGGAGATCAGAATCACAGCGAGTGGAAGGAGGAAACCCCAAAACATCGGCTTCCCAAAGTCAAACTGTTTGTTCTTATCCAGAGCTGCGAGCCAGCAACTAGAAGGTGAACATAAATTACTACATTTAATAGTTATCTTAATAACAGAAAATTATTAAAATCTAGATTTTCCAAACAATCCAACTGTAGTTTAAGAAACATTTACACATATCACATCAGAAATGAAAATAAATAATCAAATTAATAATAATAGTAATGGACCCACAATTCCTCCCGTCTGTATCTGAGCGGGTCGTCCATGCTGTAGGAGATGCCCAGTGTGGATGCCATGGCGATGGCTGGGACTCCTGACAGGAAAAACAGTTTAATATTATTATTTTATTTATTTTATTTAACATTTCTTCAGGAAACAACCAAAACATATGTATTTATATATATATATATATATATATATATATATATATATATATATATATTTTTTTTTTTTTTTTTTTTTTTTCAGATTAAAAAAAAATATATATTATTTTTATTATTAGGGCCATGGGGAAATCGCACCGAGCACTGGTCCCATACAGCAATACCTGTAGGGACTAGTGCTCGGGGCGAAGCACTACTGTTATACTGTGGATTTTTTCTTCTTCTTCTTCCTCTTCCAGACGCAATTTCGTCCCGCTACTAGTCCTACAACTCAAAGAGTTGCAGGACAAATTATACATCAAAACGTGCGGTTTGATTTCGGAAAAAACTGCCCAAAATGTTGCATTGAAATGAATGGGACAGCCGAAAGACAATGAGCGAAAAAGAACAATAATCTTATATACATCTTATTATACAACATATTTTTATTCACACAGTATTATTCTATTATTTTTTTCTTGTTATCATTACAGTGGACAGTTTATTATTACATCAGTTATTGTTTTTATTATTATTATAAATATTGTTACTACTATTATCATTATTATCATAATTTTTATGATTACTGTTGCCTTGAGGAGTAGCAGAAAGCCGTACCCCATCCCACAGTGACACTGAGGGGAGTCCAGTATGGAGGCAGATTTCCTGGACTGGATGTATCCGACTGCGTCCGGACCATCAGCACCAGCTGCATGCCGTACAGGAAGTTCCACAAGAACGTGGCTAACAGGAAGAAATGAAGCAGAGCCGCCACCGCCGTACACGAGCCACTGTCTGGCTCCACGTGTTCGTCAGAGTCCGGGACCGTGTTGGTCTGAATGTCGACCACCACCGATCCGTTGTTTTCTTTTTTGTTTCCAGCTCCAGAGATGAAGGTGAGGTTGAAGGCCAGCAGGCTGATGCAGATGCTCAGCAGAGCGAGCTTCAAGTTCTTATTCGTCTCACGCTCATGGGACTTTCTCTGAAAGCTGCAGCAGAGACGAGTTAGATATTAAGTTAGTTATTGGAATAATAAAGAATAAGTCTTAAATTCTTAACATCTTAAAAATAAAGTAACATTTGGCTTTGGTTACATTGTGAGACTAAAATTCCTAGAATAAAGTTTTGACCTGTCAAGAAAAAAGTCACAACATTTTGAAAATAAAGACGTAACATTTACAGAATAAAGTCGTAAAAGTTTGCAAATAAACTCGGAACATTTCAAAAATGAATACATAACATTACAATACTACATTTTAGCCTTTTGAGACTGAAGGCGTAATATTTCACAAATGTTGTGATCTGAGCGCAGGTGAATCTTGGGTTCATTTGTGGACTTCAACTGATGTGGACTAAAATGCAGCAGCATTTTATCTACCCCCATTTTGGTTCTATTATTAATAATTCTGATAGCCACCTAACCACACTTTTGAACAAGATCCACACAAGTGTTGCTCAGGTTCATCCTTACATATTTGATATCCTTATGGGAGGGATAGCATTTATGATAATGCCCTTTCTTGCGTCCCTTGCAAGATATAATTTATGCATTAAAAAGGCACCCTAAATTACAAACATTATTAATACAGTTGGCAATTGTTCATAATTGTGCAATATTAAAATCAGCATATATATATATATATTTTTTTTTACACAGCAATCTGCTACAGGATAAGATCCATCTGTACTCACAAAAGTACATTGTGGTGTAAATGTATTTATTTATAAATTTAGGAAAGCAATTAGAGAGATTTGTGTATTGGTATTTACCAAACTTTAAACCATTCCTTGTGCTAAGTTAACCACTTGCTGTTGATAACTACCTAAGTCAAAACCTACTCTGTAAAAGTTAAGAAGTTTGGTTCAGCATTTGAATACAGGTTATTCAATGTAACCTTTTCAGAAATTTGCTGTTAATTAGGTGCTCCCGTTTCCTTTTTTTGAGTAAGACACATCTTGACTCATACCTAAGCCCTTACGAACCCATCAGCAACTACATAAACCAGACTCTCCATGCACGCCTCACCTCAAGACCCCCTGTTCATCTCTGAAACAGGCGAAGTTGCCACTCGATTCTGGTTCCACCGCCAATTCCGCGAGGTCCTAACCAGGTCCGGAATTTCCCCCCAACACTATTCGGGGCATTCTTTTCGCGTTGGAGCCGCCTCCTCTGCCTCCAGGCAAGGAATCCCCGACCATACAATTAAGATCCTCGGCCACTGGTCTTCTCCCGCCTACCTCAATTACATCCGCCAAGACCTGTCCGACATCAGAAACGCACATACGCGCCTGTCGGCTTGAGGCACTCTTTGGGGGCTATTCCCGGGCCAAGGCTCGCCAGAGGCGGCTCCACTCCCCCACCCGGATGGGATTCCCCCAGTTCCCTAAGCACCAAACTCTCAGAGTACCACTCTCCGATCCGCAACCACCCCCTTCATCCCTCCCTTCCCCACCCCCTCATCCCCACGACCCCTCTCCCCATCCTATACCCCATCACTTCCATCATCCCCACGACCCTCATCCCCCATCCCCTCGATCCTTCCCCACCTTTCCCTCCATCCTCAGCCTCTTCATCTCCCATTCCATCCAATCCCTCTACCCTCAGTCAGAGAGAGCCCATCTCCTCTCCACAATAAACAGTTCCAAATTCATACATCTGTTGGTGTGGTCCTCGTTAGTGAACGCCCTTTTATTAACATATTTGACGCCCCTTGCAAGGTATCATTTATTCATTAAATAGGCATCCTAAATTCCTAACATGAATAAAGTTGCAACACTAAGAAGATTCTCATAATTTGAGGATAAAGTCTTACCATTTGAGATAAACAACATGTTTGATACAAAAGTCTTACTTGTCTTTAAGGTGGTGAATTATCGTAACAACCAAACCCAGGACAGAAAAAGAAAGTCCAACAATAGAAAACACATCCAGGGCGTCTGGATACTCATAGTTCTCTCTGAAAGACTGAAACACAAACACAATGGAGTTCTCACAAACCTTCCTGCTGACTTTGTCTAACAAAACCTGAGTCTGATGATAAACGTTGATTTACCCAGAGAGCAGCGAAGTTGGTGGTGTGGTTGCAGAAACATCTGAGGAGTCCGTCTGAAGCGTCTCCTTTGGAGCAGCCGGCGGTGCTCCAGTCCTGCAGACTGTAGTCCCAGAAAACACAAGCAAAGTTGTACAGAGCTGTCCCGTCCAGAACCTGAAACAGACACAACGTCTATCAAGTTTTATTCTAAGAACAGCTGAAACATTAGTCAATAAATCAATACTATTTTGATAAATAAACCTTGAATTGTAAAAAAAAAAATTACTAACAAATTGAATAAACTCCTTCTTTTCAATGTGAATATTGTCTTGTTTTCTTAGCTTGAAGATGTGAACTTCAGCTTTCAGAAATTGTGATGGACACTTTGTAGACCAAAGAAATAATCAAGTGAATAAAATAATAATAATAATATAAAGTTATTTATTTTATATTTTAGCAGCTTCAATTTAAACAAATAAATTCAGAAATAATTCAGAAAATGAGTACAGATGGAATAAAGACATAACATTTCCAGAATAAGATCATTGGTAACGCTTTATATTAAGGTCCTTGTAATAACCATTAATTAACAAGTAATAAGGCCCCTGTAAGTCCTTACAAGATGCTTATTGTGTGTTTATAAGCTTATATAAGTGTTAATAATGGCATTACAAACACCCATGACCCACCCATTGTCTTTGCCATGCCTTTATTAATCTTATTTTGTTTGCTTATTGATATTAAAATATACTTTATTGCTCATCTATTATAAGTTAACTATAAGTTAACTATGCTTTTTGCAACTACCGGATCTAAAGCGAGAACAATGCCTTATTACTTGTTAAGTAATGGTTATTAAGGACCTTATTATAAAGCGTTACCAGATCATTAGATCGGAGCATTAAAAAGTAGTGAGCAGAAGTATTCTCACCCTTGGTCTGAACTGCATCTCCACATGTTGTGGCACTGTACGACGCTCCTGACCTCTGAAGGTGGCAGACAGAACCCTGACAGTGACCCGCCTCCGACTATAGCGCCTCGACCTGAAGAAACGGTCGTTCTGGTAGAGGACGAAACCCAGCGAGACGTTTTCTGGCTGCTGATTAACACCAACGGCTGCTGTTTTACAAGACAAACAAAAACTTTTGTTGCAATTGCAGAAAACTCAATCAAACTGATTTTGGTTTCTTCATTTGGAGTTTTTAATTAATATCTCTATTAGTTTAACATTTGTCGAAAGTTGTAGAAAGAAGAAATCTATCTAGTGTTTATAAGTCTCACCTGGTGGGAATCGAACGTATATCAGAGCATCAGAAATCCCATTTTCCATGATTGTCGATGTGTTGGTGTTCAGCACAATGCGGTCGGCGATAAAGCTGCCGGATGTCCCTGAACACACCAATAAACAGAGTTATCAGTGATGATCATGAAAAATGTATGAATACATTCATTTACTTACCATAAATGTTGATGTTCTGGTCTTATTTTTGTTTCTATCAGGCTTCTGTAGGCTGTCGACTTCAAGATAATGCTGCATCTTGTGAGTCCCACAAAAAACCTCCATAAGACTATTTTATGTTTTTTATTTTTTTCTATTTTAACCCTTTAAATGTCAGTTTGTTTAAAAAATTCACAAATAACAGTTATTTCCTGTAAACCAGCGGTCAGCAACTGGCAGCCTGCGAGCCACATCCGCCCGCCAAAGCTTCCAGTCCGGCCGACAGTGGCTGTATCCCAAAGTTGAATTTAAATATTTAAGTATTTTCAGTTTACACTGAATATTTGTTATCACATAACTTACTAAACTTGTGTTCAAAGTCAAAGAAAAACATCCATAAACAAATGCCAGAATATTTAGCTAAAAGATAGTAAACGTCATCTTGATACACTGCCAGTTAAGTTAATTGATGCCGTCTCAGTCGCTAAAGTTATTGTTAATTCATGTATATGAGTCAGATGATGTACTATGTGCAAATTAAACTCGCTATGCCATTCAGAAAGTTATACATGTGTATTGTTCTGTTATCAAGCTTCTCTCCTGTGGAATCATCTCTCAGTCTCAGTATGGGAGGCAGACACCCTCTTTATTTAACAGTAAACTTAAAACTTTCCTCTTTGACAAAGCCTGTAGTTAGGTCTGAGCTTCTGATGTTTTTGCTAACTTGTCATGTTTTAGCTAAAAATGCTGTGCGAAACCATGCAGAACCAACAAGAGCCTCTTGTTAACAAGCCGAATGACCTTGTTAGCGGCAGTTAGTTACAGTTAGCTCTCTCTCTAGCAGTACAGTGTGTATGTGCTGCTGCTGCAGGAGATGTTCACTTAGCGTTTGTAGTTTGTTTACAACAAGCACCGAGTGTCCGCCGCCATGACCCCGTGGTATTTTATTTTGACAATATACCGGATGTATTATTTTGTGTCTGTGCAAAACTTCCTGCCCTGAACGATCTGCTCTGTGCCAAATTGATGCGCCGTGCTCCGTCGTCCGTCAAAAATAGAAGCTGTTGCGAGGGCTGACAGATGGCCGTGCGACGTAGCACTCACTACGCAGCGGATCTGGAGTCGGTGGAATCTCACATAGTGATCATAATGAGTGCGTAACGGCTCCGCTGAAGGATCTGCAGCCATTACGCATGCAGTGGAATTTAGGGGTTAGTCGTTGGAGAGGGCCGCATGGTGCTTGCAGTGGTGGTGTGTACGGGGGTGTGTCCACTCCCTAGGACTATGGCACAACGGATAGTAACATCTTGTCCTGTGTATTATTGTATGTATTTCCAGAGTACTTGCACTTTTCTTTGCTCTGTCTTTCACAGGGTGTGGAGCTGTGGTCCTGCTCTGGTTCGGCCCCAGATGGGAATGCTTCTCTCCTGGTCCACTCTACACTCACCATCAATAAGCTTATATAAGTGTTAATAATGGCATTACAAACACCCATGACCCACCCATTGTCTTTGCCATGCCTTTATTAATCTTATTTTGTTTGCTTATTGATATTAAAATACTACTACTTTATTGCTCATCTATTATAAGTTAACTATGCTTTTTGCAACTACCGGATCTAAAGCGAGAACCATGCCTTATTACTTGTTAATTAATGGTTATTAATCTCCGCATTCCGTCAACACACACCAGGTCCGTCTCTGTCCAGCTGTTGCGGACAGCGGAGTCCCGAGGACGCACGAGATCTCGCAAATTCACGTATAATCAAGTGATATAACCGGAAGAGATTCAACATCTCCTCATCAATGACTGGAGACAAATCCAGCGACTCCGTCTTAACGATCGCTAACGATCGGCCCCAGATGGGAATGCTCCTCTCCTGGTCCACTCTACACTCACCATCACTACTGGCCAATGGTGGCGCTTCATCACCTGCTGCTGTGCCCCTCCCAGAACTCCTGCTCCTCTCTGTCTCTCTCTCAAACGTCTCTCTCTATCCTCCCTCCCTCTCCCCCTTCAACCTCTATCTACTCTTTTCTACTCTGTTGGTCTGTCCTGTACAACGACATCTATTGCACATCTATCCGTGTTGGGAGATGGATCCCTCCTCTGTCTCTCCCTGAGGTTTCTTCTTCTTTTTCCCGTTAAAAGGGTTTTTGAGGAGTTTTTCCCAGGCCCATGTGAGGGTCTAAGGACAGAGGGTGTCGTACCATGTGCAGTCTGTGATTTGTGATTTTTGGGCTGTATAAATAAAATTGACTTGACTTGACTATTGTGTTAACAGGGAATGACACTCCGCTATAATCGGTTATTGTTATTTATCAATAACTGTTATTGTACTGTACTGTAAAATAAAATTAAAAATCACAGAACACATCTCCATGGTGAGTTGAGCTCTGCTGCTTTTATAAAACTAAGTAGCGACCAAATTCAGCCAGGATCAGTGAAATATTCAAGTTTAATCCACTTTTGGCTTTTACTTGCTTTTACTTCAACCTTAATCCAATCCAATCCAATCCACTTTATTTATATAGCACAATTTTAGCAAACACAAGGTTTCCAAAGTGCTGCACAAACAATAAATACATAACACAATACAAAGAGATGTAGTAAACAATAGATCAGTAAGATGCAATAAATTAAAAATGGGATAAAAATAAATAAAATAAAATATAAAATGTACTGCCCGCACAAAATAAAATATGCATGAATACAATAAAAAATAAAAAAATCATAAAATCAACATAAAATCAACATAAAATCAACACTCTACGTGGTGTTAAAAGCCAACGAGAAGAGGTGGGTTTTAAGAAGAGATTTAAAATGAGACAGTGAGGAGGCCTGTCTGATGTGCAGTGGCAATTCATTCCACAGTTTTGGAGCTGCGATGGCAAAAGCTCGTTCCCCTCTGAGCTTCAGCCTAGCTCTTGGCACTCTCAGGAGAAGCTGGTCAGCTGACCTGAGAGAGCGGGTAGGAGAGTAGGGGTGCAGCAGCTCAGAGAGGTAAGGAGGAGCAAGACCATTTAAAGCTTTAAAAGCAAATAAAATAATTTTAAAATGAATCCTAAAATGAACGGGCAGCCAGTGCAATGAAGCTAAAACAGGTGAAATGTGCTCATACTTTCTTGTGCCAGTTAAAAGACGTGCAGCAGCATTTTGTACCAGTTGAAGGCGGGCAATGGAGGACCCACTAACCCCCATATAAAGTGCGTTACAGTAATCCAGCCGAGTGGTCACGAAGGCATGGATTACTGTCTCAAAGTGCCGTGCTTGCAGGAGTGGTTTTATTTTTGCCAGCTGCCGTAGCTGGAAGAAACTGGACTTCACCACAGCTTTGATCTGGCTGTCAAATTTAAGATTAGCGTCTACTTTAACCCCCAGGTTACTCACAATTGGCTTATGATGTTGTGCCAAAGAACCAAGATCAACCAGGGGGGGTTTTGCAGAAGAGCCACCAAAGACCATGACTTCGGTCTTTTTTTCATTAAAACTCAGGAAGTTTGAGGACATCCAGGCTTTGATGTCATGTAGGCACCTTAGGAGTGAGTCAATACAGTACGAGTCATCTTTTTTGAGGGGGACATAGATTTGACTGTCATCTGCATAACAATGAAAAGAAATTCCATGTTTTCTGAGGATGGACCCAAGTGGCAGTAGATACAGGGAAAAAAGAAGCGGGCCAAGCACAGAGCCCTGCGGGACCCCACATGAGAGAGGAGCAGTGGAGGACACAGAGTCACCAAGGCTGACACAGAAAGTCCGATGTGACAGGTAGGACCTGAACCATTCCAGTGCTGTGCCACTGATGCCCACCCACTGCTCCAAACGAGCCAACAGGATTTCATGGTCCACTGTATCAAAAGCAGCAGACAAATCTAAAAGCACCAGGACAACACAATGACCAGAGTCAGTAGCTAAAAAGATGTTATTAAAAACTCTTAAAAGCGCTGATTCTGTGCTGTGCAATGTTTTAAAACCGGATTGGAAGATCTCAAGAATATTTTTTGCATTTAAAAAGTCCATGAGCTGAGCATAAACTATCTTCTCTAGAATTTTAGAAATGAAAGGCAGTTTAGAGATGGGTCTGAAATTTGCCAAGACAGTAGGATCCAGCCCAGGTTTTTTTAACAGAGGCTGCACCGCAGCATGTTTAAAATTTAAAGGGACTACTCCAGATGACAGACTGCTATTAATTACTGTGAGACAGGATGGGCCAACAGTGGGAAAAACCTCCTTAAACAATCGGGGCGGGACAGTGTCACCCGGCGAACCCGAGGGCTTCAAATGACACACAATCTCCTGCACAAAAGGCAAGGTCACAGGCTCAAAGGTGTCAAAAACAGCAGAGCAGGGTACAAACACTGAAGGATCAGAAGCAGGAGGTGAAATAAGTGCTCTGGTAGAGGCAACCTTATTAGTGAAGTACTGAAGAAAGTTCTCACACAGAGCAGGAGAGGCATCAAATCCAGTAGGTGGTGCATTAAGAGCAGAGTTAATTACTTTAAACAACACACGAGGTTTATGACGGTTCACCATAACAATATCAGCAAAATATTTTCTTTTTGCCTCTCTTACAGTGGATTGGAAATGACGCCAGCAATCCCTCAATATCTGAAAAGACACTTGTAGTTTGTCCTTTTTCCATTTTCGTTCCGCTCTTCGACACTCCTGTCTGGCCATGCGGGTCGTTTCATTTAGCCAAGGCTCTGATTTAGTTCTCTGTTGCCTGGTCTTCAAAGGAGCAGCAGTGTCTATAGCAGTTTGACAGGTGTCCAGGAACCAAGAGTTGAGAGACTCTGTGTCGTCACACACAGACTGAGGAATCATGCAGCTCTGACTGAAGACTGCAGAGAAGTGAGCAGCAGTGAAAGAGTTAATGACTCGACATCTGCGAGCAGCAGCGCGAGGTTTAAAGCATTAAAGCATCTTCTTCCATTTCCACAAATATGTGTCAGAGTGCTGATGCCAAAGACACATCATCTCTGAACTGGTTTTGAAATTGCAGCACTGAATTTAAGCAGGACGTCCAATTACGCACACTTGCACAATAAAGGCTGTTTCATGTGTGCGTTATTACACTGATAGGATTCTGGCCTTGCCTCTGGAGGACCCGACTCCGAAAGGAGGATCCTACCAAGGAAGGATCCTGGACTTTGGGATACAGCCAGTATGACCCCCCAGGACTTCACAATCAAACATTTTTCCGCGGGAACTTGAATGAACCATGTAAAATTGATAACACCACATAAAACTGAAACCACCACATAAAATAGAGCCTACTAGTAAAAACTATTAAACCACACATAAAACCATAAAAAACTTGATGTGGACTCTGGACTTATTCAACCAAATCATGTTATAAAACCTCCAGCAAGACAGAAGATGATATAAAACAACTTGTGGCATTTACACTTTAATGTTGGGGAGTAAAACCTTGTTTTGAGAATAAAGTATGAAATAAAAATAATTATTCAAAAAGAAGCCCATTTTAAATGCATATAGCACCTCCCACTAGGCTAAATATTTTCATTAAAAAATACAGTTATGACAGATTATCCCCCGATACAGCATCGACAGCTTTCTAATAGCATATCTAATAGATCAATAAAGAAGGTCCACGTCAAGAGGATGGCCTAAGTGAACGAGTCAAACAGAGCTTTTGATCCAAGATACCGAAACTGAAAGTTGCCTAAATTTCTTCATATAATTTACTGTAATTTAACATTCAAGACCACTCTCAAAATTAACAGATTCAACTTCCATTTTATGCTTAATATTTGTAATTAAAGTACTTTACTTTTTCATGGCGTTTGCACTTTAAATAGACAAAAACAAAAACAAGAAAAAACCTATAAAGAAATACACTAAATCTCTGGAAAATGGATCAATATTTGTACAGTGTATTACCCTGACTAATTAAACCACCTCAGAGTTGTTGACCGTCAGTTAAAATATTTCCTGTCTGAGGGGCAGTGATCATGTGACTCTGACCTGAGAGCGAGGTGAACTGGACTCCCAGAGTGTCTGCAGCAGCGATTTGTGTCGACTGGACCACCAGGTTGGGTTGGACCACCTGAGACTGAGACGTGTTGGAACTGAGGCTGAGGTCCACAGAGAGCTGGTCCAGGGTCTTTGTGAGTCTGTAAGATAGATGATGAATACACAAAAAAAAGATATCAACAACCTGCAGCCTGAGCCCCAAATCAAAGCTGGACTAGAGTTGTTCTTTTACTCCAGTGTAGCGCTGTTTTCCTCGCTGTTGTCTGGCACGCTGGCGTTCAGCAGCTGGCTGACTGTTGCTATGGCAGCCACCCTGACGACCTGCAAACATCAAGTTAGAATCACAGTCAAAATCGTTTGGTCAAAACTCACTGAGTTTCTTCTGCTTCAGTTTTGTTGTTTGTACCTCTGTGGCGTTTGGAGACAGCAGCAGCGTGTTGGTGATCTGAGCTGCTGTTGTGATGTTTTCAGCCGTCAACTCTTCAGGTTTGGACGTCAGAATCTGAGTGCTGCTCGCCAACGTCTCTAAGGCAGCAGGACTCGTCAGCTGAGAGACAAAAACACAATTATTTACTGAACCTGCGGATGTGGACATACGTTTCCACATCACCAAAACTGAATGTCCGGACCACAGACTGTATAAAATAAGTAGCCATGTGCATGAACGGTTCGAAGTTATTCATATGAAAAGTAGACAGAAATGAATGTTTATACCAGAAGAAAGACTGATTATTAATTATTAACAAAAAAATTAGAAAGTTGTATGTTTGATTTTTTAAATCTTTGCCATCATAATGTACATGTGATTTTTTCCAATTGCAACATGGGGGTCCCCATCAGAGGCTAATGCTATATGGGAGTCCTTGGTATGGCAAAGTTTGGGTACCCCAGGTTTGAGTTACCGCTGCTGTTTAGAGGCGGAGGTTACCTCCACTTCTTTGATGCAGTCTGTGGTCTGTGATTTGTTTTTAACACAACAATGAGCCTTTTTATCACTATTTACTGTAAAAGAGTAATTCTCACATTTTGTTGTATGTCACTGAGCGTCTGGTCACACAGATAGACGTGTGGGGGCTCAAAACTCGGTGGTCCATTCTTGGTGGAACATCTGGTTGAAGCTCGGGGTTTACCAGCTGGATGGAAATGAAGGTAGTTAAAGCAGCATTATGGTGTATTATGGTGTATCTGATGGATAGACTGAGGTGGATGGAGAAACTTACCACCACTCGTTCCTACTTTACAGAGTTCGTCTGAATATGCAAACCAGCCAATGGGTGTGAGTGGGAAAATGTATCCAGCCAACTGTTTGCGGGGGCAGAAATTTTCTGCGTAGACAAGGTTAATAAATGACAGCTGAAGGTTTGGACTAGGTCAGTTATTTGCAATAGGATGGGAACATCAACATCAAATAATAATGTGTGGCTAAACAAGAAGCCTGAAGACATGTTCAGTTTTGAGCCTTGCCTCCCCTGGTCATTAAACCCCAAAATGATAATGTGATAGCTTGATGCTAATTTCACCAGAATATGAGGCCCAATGCCTCAAGTATGTTTGCTTAACCCTTGTGTGCCCCTAGGTACATGTTTTTGCACATTTCCATTAAAAATACTCATTAATTTTGCATGTGTTAATGCTAGTGGGACAAGATTTTGTAAGTTTTCAATCAGTCTTTAAAATTTCAACCTTGGATCAAATAATAGCTTCATATTTCACTGTGTAAAAAATTCCATGTAATACCCTTCCAAAATTTTTTTTGCACTATTGACTCCCATTAAATTATACATTTTTGATTCTAGTCTAGTTTTAGCATAAAATTATGTTTAACTACATTTTCAATCTAAGGTGCCTCTGGTGAGCACAGGGGTGTGACCCACACCCCAGGGGCATTCCTCAGGCATAAAATATACACTTTTCCCCATCTTTGGGGTCTTTCTTCATCTTGATCGCTTGTGTGTTGAAAGGCCTTTTCTTTGCAAAGAAAATAAAAACCTTAAAAAACAGAATAACAGGACCGCTGCTGGTGTCCCTAAATACACCGGTGCTCTTGCAATGGGTAAACAGTATTATTTAAGAAATACATGAAAATTTTTAAATTATGATCAGGACTGAAGTTGCTCAAAAGATTTAGTGCATTGAAAGTGAAAAAAATATCAATACATAATATTTTTATAGCACTTTTAAGGGCTATAAGGGTAATACATGAACATTTTCTCAAGGGGTGCACAAGGGTTAAAATAAGGTTTAGAAAATACAGTTTTCTTGTTCAGCTGTTGTAAAACTTGACTTACCAACTGAGCATCTCTCTCCAGTCCATTCATCAGGACAGATACAGACACCACTCACAGGTTTCCCATCATTTTCACAAATCAGAGGAGTGGTAGAAGGGGGGTTACGAGTGGTACTTGTGGTAGTAGGAGTAGTAGAAGTAGTAATAGGAGAGGCAGTAGTATAAGTCGGATCAGCAGTAGTAGTAATAGGATCAGCAGTAGTATAAGTCTGATCAGCAGTAGCAGTAGTAGGATCAGCAATGGTGGTAGTCGCATCAGCAGTAGTAGTAGGATCATCAGTAGTAGTAGTAGGATCAACAGTAGTAGTAGGATCAGCAGTAGTAGTAGGATCAGCAGTAGTAGTAGGATCAACAGTAGTAGTAGGATCTTCAGTAGTAGTAGTAGGATCAACAGTAGTAGTAGGATCAGCAGTAGTAGTAGGATCAGCAGTAGTAGTAGGATCAACAGTAGTAGTAGGATCAGCAGTAGTAGTAGGATCAGCAGTAGTAGGATCAACAGTCGTAGTAGGATCAGCAGTAGTAGTAGTAGTAGAATCAGCAGTATTAGTAGGATCAGCTATCATCATAGTAGTAGGGCCAGTATTAATAGTAGTGCCAGGAGTAAAAGTAGTGCCAGGAGTTGTAGTAGGGCCAGTATTAATAGTAGTGCCAGGAGTAAAAGTAATGCCAGGAGTTATAGAAGTGCCAGGAGTTATAGTAGGGGCAGTTTTAATAGTAGTGCCAGGAGTTATAGTAGAGCCAGTATTAATAGTAGTGCCAGTAGTAAAAGTAGTGCCAGGAGTTATAGTAGTGCCAGGAGTTATAGTATGGGCAGTATTAATAGTAGTGACAGGAGTTATAGTAGAGCCAGTATTAATAGTAGTGCCAGGAGTAAAAGTAGTACCAGGAGTTATAGTTGTGCCAGGAGTTGTAGTGGGGCCAGTATTAATAGTAGCGCCAGGAGTTATAGTAGTGCCAGGAGTTGTAGTGGGGCCAGTATTAATAGTAGTGCCAGGAGTTATAGTAGTGCCAGGAGTTGTAGTGGGGCCAGTATTAATAGTAGTGCCAGGAGTAAAAGTAATGCCAGGAGTTATAGTAGTGCCAGGAGTTGTAGTGGGGCCAGTATTAATAGTAGTGCCAGGAGTTATAGTAGTGCCAGGAGTTGTAATGGGGCCAGTATTAATAGTAGTGCCAGGAGTAAAAGTAATGCCAGGAGTTATAGTAGTGCCAGGAGTTGTAGTGGGGCCAGTATTAATAGTAGTGCCAGGAGTTATAGTAGTGCCAGGAGTTGTAGTGGGGCCAGTATTAATAGTAGTGCCAGGAGTTGTAGTAGGGCCAGTATTAATAGTAGTGCCAGGAGAAAAAGTAATGCCAGGAGTTGTAGGCGGGCCAGTATTAATAGTAGTGCCAGGAGTAAAAGTAGTGCCAGGAGTTATAGTAGGGGCAGTATTAA
This sequence comes from Centropristis striata, assembly GCF_030273125.1. Classification (NCBI taxonomy): domain Eukaryota; kingdom Metazoa; phylum Chordata; class Actinopteri; order Perciformes; family Serranidae; genus Centropristis; species Centropristis striata. The sequence continues at coordinate 17,380,726 of NC_081540.1, forward strand.
TAGTAGTGCCAGGAGTTATAGTGGAGCCAGTATTAATCGTAGTGCCAGAAGTTGTAGTAGGGCCAGTATTAATAGTAGTGCCAGGAGTTGTAGTAGGGCCAGTATTAATAATAGTGCCAGGAGTTGTAGTAGGGCCAGGAGTTATAGTAGGGGCAGTATTAATAGTAGTGCCAGGAGTTATAGTAGTGTCAGTATTAATAGTAATGCCAGGAGTAAAATTAGTGCCAGGAGTTATAGTAGGGCCAGGAGTTACAGTAGGACCAGTATTAATAGTAGTGCCAGGAGTTATAGTAGGGCCAGTAGTAATAGTAGTGCCAGGAGTTATAGTAGGGCCAGGAGTTACAGTAGGGCCAGTATTAATAGTATTGCCAGGAGTTATAGTAGGGCCAGGAGTAAAAGTAGTGCCAGGAGTAATAGTAGAGGCAGTAGTAGTAGAATCAGCAGTAGTAGTAGTTGTAGTAATAAAAGGAGCAGTAGTAGGAGCAGTAACTGTAGGGGGTAGAGTAGTATCTCCAGGGACACCAGTATGTCCTGGAGTAGTAGTGGCTTTAGTAGAAGTAGTAGTAGTAGTAGCAGTAGTAATCAGAGGGATTACAGCAGTGGTAGTAACAGGGACCACAGTGGTTGTGTCGATGGTATCTGGTGATGCTGCTGTTGTTGTGGTGGACTGAGCTCCAGTTCTACAGGCCAGGTGAAGAGCTGTGAGCATACAAATCAATAAATTCATGTTCAATTGAGTTATTTTACCGTAGTTATCTATAGCAACTAATTGATAGGTGGGATTTTTTAAAAATAGTTTCAGTTTACTATTAAAAAACAACAATGTTATGAATTTCTCAACACTTATTTACTAATATTTCATTTTTTAGTGAATAATTTAAGTCAAGAGTAGAGTTTGTGTGCACTTTTTGGGAGGAGGAAGCCAGAGAACCTGACACAGGGAGAACATGCAGACTCCACACAGAAGAATGAGTCGGGAACCCAGTGTGCAGAAATATTCACATACAAATAACAAATTTAACTGCAGGAGAAAAGTTACATGTTGTCTGAATAAAGTTGGCATATCTATAAATAGGAGACTCGCAGATAACCACCGAACCCATTTTAATTCAAATGGCAAAAGTCAAGACATCCCTTTGAAAATGGGGATTGTTTTTTTTCACTCGCTAAAATGTAGCTGATCTTTTGATCATTTTTTCACCACCTTCCCCACAAGACATAACTGTCACAGTTTCAGCTCTGTCTCCCTGTAATTTTCCACTGAGCCTGCCTCCTCCTCACTCCACCTGTCAGTCACTCCGTCCTCATCAGACAGACTCTCTTCACCTGTTTACCCAGCTGTCCTTGATCACTAACCACACACCTGTGTCTCATCACCTCATTTGACTCTGTATTTAAACCCATTGTGTCCCTTTCCTCAGTGCCAGATTGTTAGTGTACCATGTGTCCTACTCGCCAGTGTTTTCTTAGTGTGCTTTTTGGTTTTGACCCTTGCCTGTTTTTGGACTCTGCCTTTGCCTTATCCCTTTGGATCGTTTGCCTGCCTTGCCTGACTGAGCTCCCGTATACCGAACCTTTGCCTGTGATTAAAGACTGGTTACCTCCTGATTCTGCCTCCCGAGGGCTCCATTTAAGTCCTGAATCTGTGCTCCGTAACAATAACAACATGTTTGGTACCAATAGATTCCCTAAGTCTTTCATATGGCCTGACCTCTGATCCCCATCTTCACTGTGGCATTAATGAAGAAAATTGGGCTAATTGAATCCACAAGAGTCTTCGCTTTCCAGTCAAACCTGATTCATGCAGGTCACAGACTGTTTAGGGACTCCACTATGCTGGAATATTATATTTACTAACACAATTTAACTGCATGTTATCAGCATAAATTGAGTATGTCTGTAAAGAGGAGAATTTACTGACAGAATTATGACATCAGCGATAAACAAACCAAAACAACCCTACAAGCAACAAAAGTTTTCTCACCCAAAGTGAAAATGAACAAAAATTCCATGTTGGTCAGCGGCTGCAGAACAAAGACGTTGGATTAAAGTTGTGTTTGTGAAACGTTATATGAGCTGCAGGAGGAAGTGTTACTGTGGTCATAAAGATCAAAGAGGATAAAACTAAGTGCAGCTCAAAGTTCTTGATCGAAACAAGTCATAAACCATCTGTAAACACCAGTTTGTTAATGAAGTATGATTGCCTGATGATTAAGAAATCTGACCAATAAATAACATTTAATTTCAACATTTAAATCTGAAGCTTCTGTAAAGTTTTATTATTGTTTGATGAAAACAACATAACCACGAAAAGGGAAACATGCTTTAAACCTGGTTCTAGTCTTGATTATGAAAACAAATGTTTTCGATTTAAACTTGTGAATCATTGCTCGTCAAGTCAACAAAGAGGTCCTCTGAATCAACCAACTGTCAGAGAACCAGCTGATTACTGATTAAACATTCCCCATCTGCTGGAGTTTGAATCATTGTGATGGATTTTCCCAAATATTGAACCCCAGCGAAAACCAAAAACCAGGAACCAAGTATCTAGAACCCAAAAACCAGGGGCCAGGGAATCAGCCCTTGTTTCTGGCTGATGGGATTAGAGTCCTCTGGTCTCCTCTGAAGGAAATGGTTGTCTACGGAAACATCGCCTGCAAGTCAGGTGACAAAACACCTTAAACATCTGATCAGAAATCAATCAAAATGATTTTAGTTCATCAAGTCACATGAAATAGGGTTAAGTTGACCAAACCAAAAAATAAAAGCTTTAGAGGTGACTGTTCTTAAAATAAAACTAGATTAAACCTTTTAATTAGAAGTTTGTCTTCAGGTGGCAGCTAAGGCTTTGGAGACGACCGTTTTCAAAATAAAACTGTAAATAAAACCGCTAATTTGAAGTTTGTGTATTCAGGTGATGTAAAAAGCTGTTTTCAAATTAAAACTTTAAATAAAACCACTAATTTGAAGTGTATGTCTCCAGGTGGCAGCTAAGGCTTTGGAGACGACCATTTTCAAAATAAAACTGAGTAAAACCATAATTGGAAGTTTGTGTATTCAGGTGATGTAAAAAGTTTTAGAGACAGCTGTTTTCAAAATAAAACTTTGAATAAAAACTTCAATTTGAAGTTTGTGTCTCCAGGTGGTGGCCATTTTCAAAATAAAACTTTAAATAAAAACTTTAATTTGAAGTTTGTGTCTCCAGGTGGTGGCTAAGGCCTTAGAGACAGCTGTTTTCGGTGCATATTACAACATCACCATAAACCTCAAAGACATCACAGATGACAACTTTAAGATGGCAGTAAGTGTGTTCTCGCACTCTGAGTTTGTTAGATAAATACATTTTTAGTTATTGATTTAACTTTTGTGCTGCAGACTCAGAAGAGAGCGGTGGCGTTGCTGCAGGAAGCGAAGGAGAGTGCCGCCGCCATCCTGCTCGCTGCTGATGAGAGGAAGTGAATTTTTTCTTCTTAATCTACAATGTTAAACCTCAGTCTGTATGACACAATAGTATTTCCTAATTTATAAATGGAAGAAATAATAACAGAAGAAATAAAATGTGCAAACAAAGAATTAAAGTTTTTTATTGTATTTCTTTTTAATCATTCTACTTTTCTGTTTATATAAAATGAATTGAAGTGTACCTAAATAGGGAAAAAAACCCTGTGGAAAAGGGCAAAATGAAAAATATATAATGACAATAATAATATAATACATAAATAAATTGATATTCCATTAAAGCCAATGCATCCATTTTTTAGAGCTTTTAAAAAACATGCTCCTGCCCCTACCAGTGGAGATCATGGTGGCGATGCTGTAGCTAGCACCTCAGCAGCTAGTGCTGCACCTACCCCTACCAGTGTTGTAGCTAGCAGCACATCAGCTAACGTTAGTAGTGATCCTGCTGCCTGCATCACTCCAACAGTAGCTAGCATAACACCAGCAAGCACTACTTCTACTCTACCTCCTCCTTTCTCAGGTGTTCTTACAGTTAACCCCAAACTTCCCATTTTACCCAGTGACTTAACCACCATTGCACCATCCCAGCTATTATTAAGTAGCTACCCAAAACGTGCATTTAGCAAAAAAACTGAGGTCGTTCAATCCTGCCTGGTACCGCACACGACCATGGCTTGAATACTCTGCTGAACAGGATGCATGTTTCTGCTTTCCCTGTCGCAAATACAGTACTGTGAATGAGAGGGATGTTGTGTTCACTCTGACTGGTTTCAACAACTGGAAAGTTGCACTGGAAAGTGACAAAGGGCTGCAGAGGCATGTGTCCTCCCACAACCATGTGCATGCTTCTACTCTCTGGGCTGAGCACCAGAAGAGAGAGGCTACTGGGGGGAATGTTGACACATTATTGGTTGGCAAGACACAGGTAGAGAAAAACCGGTACTATGTCAAGAGTGTGGGCAACGCTGTAAAGTTCCTCTGTGTCAATGAGTTGGGTCTACGCGGAACAACGGAACACAGGCGTGATGCTTCTGGTCATGATGATGATGATATTGCTTCTGGGCTTTTTCTTAAGTTAATGGAATATACCCTTGAGAAAGATGAAAAACTAGCCAGCATCGCCAAGGGTATCCCAAGGAATGCATCATATACATCAAATCACATACAAAATGAAATAATTGAAACACTGGCAAACATGGTGCTCGGAGAGATAAAAAAAAAATATGAAAATGCTGATGCTGTGGGGTTTTGCCTCAAGAGTGATGGGAGCAGGGACAGGTGTAATGTAGAAAACCTGCCAGTTATGATAAGGTTTGTCAGTGCTTCCCTACCCGAGGAGCATCTCATTGGGTTGCTTGACCTCGACCAACTAGATGCACAGTACATAACCTCTGAGATCCTGAAGTGCCTCTCTGATGCTGGTTACAGTGCTGACAACATTCTGAGCCAGTGTTATGATGGGGCTTCAGTGATGAGTGGGGTGAGAGGAGGTGTTCAAGCTCTGCTCCAACAGAAGCTGGGAAAGTATATACCCTACATTCACTGCTACAACCACCAACTGCACCTGGTAGTTGTGCATGCCATGCAGAGCGAACAATGTACTAAAATATTTTTTGATCTGTCTTCTTCCTTGTACAACTTTTTTCAGCACCACTACATCACTAGAAAATATGATGCTCCTAATCTTAGGAGGCTAATACAAATCCGATGGACTAGCCACTATGAGGTGACAAGATGCATAACTGAGAATGAAGATCAAATAATCACTGTTCTGTCTGAGGTGGCAAAGGATGATGATGCTGCAGTGGATCTGTGCACTGAAGCATCAGGGCTGCTCTGTCAGATTAAGAGGCAGCACTTCTTTGAAATTGGCAAGTTTCTGGTGCAAGTGCTTGGTCTACTGAAACCAGCAAATGCCATACAGTCTGTGGATATGTGCAGAGCCTCAAACATGGTTGGTACAGCACTGGATTCTTTGAGGGCCATGAGGGTTCACAGTGATGAGTGGGGAGGGGGAGATCACACAGCAGCTGGGGATGACGTTCCTGCAAAGAGAAGGAGAACACTGAATAGGCACCTCAGTGACAGTGTTGTAATTACAACAGTGGGCCACACAGACAGAGATGACAGTGTCCCCCCCCCATCAGTCACTTAAAAGACCTCTGCTAAACATTCTGGACCAGGCAATTACCGAGTTGGAGACAAGATTCTGCCAGAAGAATTTGGAGCTGATGAAGGCCACGTCCAGCCTTGTGCCTACATCTGACACATTCCTCCACGGAGCTCTGTTGCATCCTTTGGTTGAGCTGGCTGGCACTGATGCAGGATGTCTGAAAAATGAAATCCTGGTGGCAAAGCCCATGTTGCTAAAGGAATGCCCCAATGAACCAGATCTATCTACTGTCTGCAAAACCCTACAGCACTACAAGGCAGCATTTCCCTCGCTGTACAAGTTGTACATTACAGCACTGGTCATTGGGGTTTCTTCAGCTGCATGTGAGAGCTCTTTCTCTACACTGTCCTGTGTCTTAACCCCCTTTCGCAGAACTATGCTGCATCACAGAAAGAGGAACCTGGTTATCTTGGCCCATGAAAAGTCCCTTACAAACAAGCTGGACATGGACGAATTTGTGAGAGAGTTTGCCAAGGGAAACAGGAGGCTGACGTTGACCTAGAGACCTAGGAGAACATAATTAAAATTAGTGGCCAGCAAAAATGCCGTAGTTAGCCAACGTTAAAATAACCGTCACCTTAAAAGACGTTGACGTTAAGCTTACACTAGCGAACGCTAACTGGTGAATTTCCCAGTAAAGTTTATATGGAAATTGTTATATAGCCTCTATGTAATTATTTTTTATTACTTATTAATTATTCAATCTGATTAAAAATTGAAAGACGGTGTACTTACCATTTTAATAGCAGGAAGAAACACAACATCGCTGATAAAATCTGCCGAGTCACAGCTGGTCAAAGCCACAGCTTCTTCTTCTTCTTCTTCTTCTTCTTTGTTGTTTAATGGCAGTGGGCATCCTTAGTGTTGCAATTTACCGCCATCTGCTGGATTTTATTTCCTTCTCATTTTCCTTCTATTATAATCGTCTAATTAATCCAGTTGAGATAAGGAATCTCATAATGTTTCTCCTCCCTTCCTTAGTTTTCCCACATTCTACTAAACTCTTGAAATTATCTCCCCCCATTTCTTCCTTCCGCCGCCCTGTCCTCATCTCTTCCCTCTCTCTTTCATATCCAGCACATGCTATCATCACATGCTCCACTGTCTCCCTCTCCCCACAGTTACACTGACCCGTTGGATGTTTTCCTATTATACTAAGTGTATTATTCAGTTTACTATGTCCTATTCGTACTCTACTCATGATTACTTGCTCTGTTCTATTGTCTTATTATTTTCATCTTATAAAATATATATATATATATATATATATATATATATATATATATATATATATATATATAAAACTTTATAAAAATGTTCACCAGCTATTCTAGCCTAGGCAATATCTGTTCTATTTGTTGGTGTTGACAAAATGCTGGGTATTTTTTCAGTTGATTACAGGATACCAGGATGCCTGGGCCTTTGTTTTGTTATGTTTTTGAAATGTCTAATGGTCTCATCCAGTAGGCCTAAGTAACTGTTAAGTTGTTTGTTTTTTCTAGGCTAATAGCCGTTGTTTTATTTCTTTAATTTTAATTTAAAAAACTAAACAAAAACATCCTCCTAAGGGTATTCTAAAAATAAAAAAATACAAAAAAATACAAAAACATCCTCCTGAGGGATTGCCACCTTATCGTGGTCAGGAGGTTTGAGTGCCTCAGTGACCCTAAGAGCTATACCAACAGAAGCTAGTCTTCATAGGGACACCCAAGTTGGGCAGGTCTTAGGGTAGAGGCCTGACAAAGTGCAGTCAGTTTAGGTTGAGGGTAGGACATACAACTAACAGCAACCCAAGTTCATATATGGTTAGTGTAACAACAATAACTACAATAAAATAAGTTTGTTAAGCATTTGAGACCACAGTACTTTACAAGGCACTTGTTCAGTGTACCTGCATCCGAGTGAGTGAATTTGTCAGTTAGACATGGTAAAAGGTGCTGGAGCACAATGCCCCCTCAAGATTTGTGGCTGCCCCCTCATACATGCCTGTGTAGACCCGGCCCTGTTTGGGACGGTCGTAAAGATGGCGCCCGCGAAAGAACTTCCGGTTCAAGCGAGGATATCGGATAAAGGAGGCGAAAATTAAGAGCTTTGGGATGCATCTAAGGTGTTGTTTTCTTACTTACTATACACTTGTAGTTCCCGGATGTGACACCAAGTGACAGCATGATGCTGAGAGACACACCTGGGGAGATTATAGACATAGTCATAGTCATAGACATATACATATACATACATACATGTATATATGTCTATGGATTATCAGTCACACAGCTGAACATCATTTCATCTTTTATTTAATTTCTCACACTTCAGTCTCGCGCTGATGACATCATTTAGGTATTTAATACGGTGGCCCTGAAGTGCTGCAAACCACAAGAGAAATTGTGTAAATGTGTGTTATTGTATAGATGTGTGTAAACTGTGTAAATTCCCAGAGAGAGGAAGAATGTAAAATGATCTGCTTTTTAAATAAAGTTGGGTAGAAATGTTGAAGTCCTTTATGAGGGGCCGTCAGGGACATAATTCAGAATGAACATTCACACACACATATAAAACAAAACACATTCACACACTATAGCAAAAAACTCACACACTTACAAGTGAAATGCTTTCACAAACACCACTGAAATGTTATGCTGTCTCACACACACAACTGAAATGCTTTTATACACACAACGATGGGCTCAGCTAGCTTTAAACGTATATGTTAAGGATGAAAATGAAAACACCCCCACTTAGCAAATGGTATCATCCTCCTCTCACCCGCTCCCTCTGCACCGCTCCGCTGGCCGACCGGCATCCATCGCGACACAGAGTGAGAATCCTTTAGTTGTAGTGTTGGGAATCAACTAAGTAAGTTGCTCCAAAGCTCTGTCTCATACTTCTTTCCTTCTAGAGTTGTTCAGATTCCGATACCATATCGGCAAATACTGGAGTCCAGGCACCGTTTTCCAGTTAGTTCGGTTAGCCCGGTTAGCTTCGTTAGCGCCATTAGCGCAGCTACAGTCAAACTGGAGGGGTCCGTTTATGAAACAAGAGGAGCAGTGCGACAAATTAACTGCGTACATGTGAAATGCGTACTTGTGTCTCTGTTGTTAAAGTTTATCATTACTTTAGAGACTCATTTTAACAATCGTGAGTCACGTAAATTTGACGTCACTTTTTCTGGTCCGTCGTCATGCAAACATGACTCCCTGTCAGTGCTGCGGCATTTGGACCAGAGTGAAAACAAACGGCATAATCACTGTATAATAGGTCCGGGTGGCATAGTACTTTTTCTGTCCAAACGAAAATTCAAAAAAACGAAAACAGTGCCCCCTTTTCCTTTTTTCGTTTTAAACCAAAAACAGAAAAACAGATTTTGCTATCAGCATCAAAAAATGAAATAACCAAAAAACCTAAATGAAATAACGGCCGTTATTTGGTTTTTGCAGATTCACTTTTTCCTTTTTTCGTTTCTCATTTATTGATATGACGTCAGACACATCGGAAGCGGGAAAATAAAAGTCCTGTCAAAATAAAAGTCCCGTAGTAATAATTACTTATTATCAAGCATAAAAAGGATTTTAAAAAATGTATCATTGTACAGTAGTATAGGCAACTGTTCTCTGAACCATGCATGGTTCACATTTATTAACATAATTATTATTGATTATTAATTATAATCATAACTAATGCCGGCGGGTGAGCCAGGCATTAAACAAAGGAGTACTCAGTCAACAAAAGATTACAAACACATTCTCATTTATTTAAAACACAAAAACAACCAACTTGCAGAATAACACATGAAAATAAATTATGAACAAAACAAAATAGGACTAATGACTAACAAAATTTTTTTTAACTAGTCTCTAATTGTGTCTTTGAGGATGCTAATGGTGTCCTCAATCCCAGTCAGAACAAACATTTTTGCCCCAAATTCCACATCACGGCACTTGGGGCAGCTGGGCTCATGGTTGACCCACTGCTCAATGCATACCTGGCAACCTATCAGGCTACGGCAGCATGAGCTGGCCATGGGGTGCTTCATGGGATCTGCAAGATTCATGAAGATTGTCAGCAAAATCAGAAATGTGTTCATCAGTATTTTCATGTCAATATTCACTCAAATCTTGTTATAGCATAACAGAATGTATTACATATTCCATATAGAAAATACATGGATTCATGCAGAGATGTGAGCTGCTCAGTGAACACAACAGACAAATTAAAGGAACTTAACCTACTCATGAGTACAGAGATTGACATTGAACTATCCCATTCATGTTTTATCTTGCACACCTCTACAAATGACACACTTAAAGGTGGCCACCTCCTCATCCGTCAGGGCTATGGTTTTGACCTTGTTGGCCCTGGCGAATTGTCCCAGGTCCTGGAGGGCTCTGGAAATTGCTGGCAGCTCCTCTGCTGCCAGGACCAGCTCCTCCATGGTGGCCAAAGCGCCCCCATCTGTGACACTTGTGGAAGAAGGTGAGATATAACAAATTAGCTAATGAGACAAGATACCTGTGATTCTCAAATTTTAACTTAGCAACACTGAAGTTAGTCCTGAGTAGATAACCAACCAGCTACTGTATTTAGATTACTTGCTTGGACTTGCAATTTAATTGGAGGTAGTCTAGCTGTGAGCTATTTAAAAGGTTAACATCTTTAAATGTATATATTTAATGAAGACAAATCTAAAAAGAACATTGTAACACTGCCATCCATATACCATATGCTCCCTAACTGAACAATGTGCACGAAAAGTCAAATTTAATATCAAGCTCAGGTGGACACATTACATTACATTACAACCTGGTGATAACGCCACACTCAATCAGGCAGATGTTCACTGCTGTATTTAGAATACCTGAGCGACTTGTTTGTTTTGGATAAATGAAACACTACCCACTCCTCCTCTTCTTTCTCCTTTGCAGCTCTTGGTAGTCTGTTTCGGGGACTGCAACAATTTTCCTGGCATTCTGTTTCCAGAATGCCAGACCTACAGAAAAGATACAGTTGATTATTTGATTGGATGAAGAGAATCAGTACTCTGTTTCTTTAGCAGTATAATAAGCTTGTTACATGTTTCAACCTCTTTTTTCACCAAGAAAATAGTTTCTTTTAGTTTATTATGATTTAGACTTTCCAAGTAAGAATTAGCACGAGGCTCTTAATTTATGACTTCAATGGGCTGTCCCTGGAATCAGAACTCATCAAATTAACTGGAGAGCTTGTAAATTGACCCCATCCCATTTGTCTGATTCTTAAGCAAGAAATAAAAAAATAGACTTACAGTCAGGAATTACAATTTGTTGGTTATAAACTTGTAAGTAATACAAAATACACTAGTGTTGTTAGTCTAGGTCACTTACCGTTTAATTATTATGAGGGGTATTTATTTTTCCATTAATTTTGGTTGATTTGTACAGTTAACCTGCTCATCAACTTTAAAAAAAAAATCTTTGTCCTGCCACCTTGTCTACCACATAGCTGCACCCTTATTCACACTCATCAACATTTCTGTTGATGAGTTACAAAGGTATCTCCCAAGCCTGTAGCCCAGACCTGGGCATTGGGCGGCCCGCGGGCCACATCCGGCCCCTTGGCTGTCCTGGTCCGGCCCGCATGAGGTTACCCAGAAATTAGAAATCAATACAACCGCAGTGCTTTTATTTTGAAGGCGATTTACGTATATCTGAGTTACCCGAGTTACCTCGGTACCTTGTCAAAAACACGTATTGCTTTTTGCATAAAGTTAATAAATAACTGGTTTACTGCGTAACATACATGCTCTATATTGTTTTTGTGATTTGAATGTTTGTTTAGTAGCATTCATTTATTTATTTTAAATCGTAGCTCCATGAAAATAAAAATAAGACATTCCTTGAATCCACCGTAAGAGCAATAACAAACATTAGCATTAGCAATTGAGCAAACAAGCACTTTTACTATAGTTAAGACAACAAATATAGCCACTAATATATATGACAGAAGAAAATAAACTTTATCAAACCTTGTGCCCTGTCAGCCAGCCACTATAGAAGCCTTTTTGATACTTTATATCAACTTTATATGAATTACGACGCACTCGTTATTATTTACCGTTCGTTTTTCATTTAACCGTTCCACCTGTTATTTCCTGTCACTACCTTTCAAAATGAAAGCACCCGTTTCACACTGGACGGCACCTTTTCAAAATAAAAGCATCACAACATTGTAAAACACCTATAAAATATACAAACTAACTAAGCTATATAACACAAAAACACCAATAGGAACCTTGCTAAAGGTCATTTACTCCACATTATAAACAGTCTTATCATAACATGTATTCTTATCAGTAGCAGCCCAAAACCAGATCATTTACTGTATTTTATAAAGCGATTAAATTAATATTTAGCAGAATTTAGTTCAGAGTTTTGGTCCGGCCCCTGCAACCTTCGTGGTATTGGTCATGTGGCCCCTTGGGGAAATGAATTGCCCACCCCTGCTGTAGCCTTTTTGGCTCATCCTTTGGACACGGCCATGTTAGACGGCTGGCCCTGTGTCTTGTTATCAGTAAACTCACAGGCCTCTTGGCCTACTGTAGTAGGACAAGACACTTCTCTTTTTCTCTACTTTGCTATAGGGCTGCAACGATTCGTCAACGTTGTCGACAAAAATCGATAATAGAAATAGTCGACAATGAATTCCATTGTCGACTATTGTCGCCAGACGTGTTTTTCCAACAGAGTGAGGCATCTCACCTAATTACAATCTCTGCCGAGCGCGAGCGGTAAGGTACACAGAAATGGCGGCGTCCAACACAGCTACGCGTACCAAAACTTCAAAAGTTTGGGAGCATTTTAGCCTGGATACGGCGAATAAAAAAATTACTTGCAAGGTTTGCAAAGCAGACCTTGCGTATCACGGCAGCACCTCGGCGATGCACGAGCATCTAAAAAGAAAGCACGTCGGGCAGTTGAACAAAACGGAGTCTGACTCGCCACTCAAGCCAATACGTTTTGTTTTTGATGTACATTGTACATTTTATAAGCGTATTTTCGCTTTAAAAGAGAACTTTAACGTTATGCCTGACAAATGTATTTTAAATTAAATGCATGCAGTCCGATGAAGAGAGCCACCATGGACCCCTTTCTGCAAAAGAAGCAGACGTGCACCCCGCAACAGGCGACTGCCCTCACTGAGTCAGTATTGCAGATGCTGATCTATGATATGAGGCCGCTCTCCATGGCCGGGCTTCAACAGATGATAGCCCAGTTCAACCCAGACTACATTCTGCCATCCAGAACCCATTTCACCCACTTGATGGAGCAGAAATACAATACGTTTCTGAAGGTAATTGTTTAAAATACACACACACACACGGTTCATATAAGCAATCACACATTTCATTTAAGAGCAATTATATATTTCATATTAGCAATCACACACACACACACATTTCATAATTCATATCAACAATCACACATATTTCATACAAGCAATCACAAATTTCATTTAAAAGCAATTATATATTTCATTCATATATTATATAGTTACATATATATTAAAATAGCTGAAATACATAACTTAATTTTGGTAAAATCATAGAGTAGCTGCAATTATTAAAACTGTAAAACTTGTATGTTGAATGGTTTCTGTTGACTGGTTTTTGCACTTAACTAAATATTTACAAAAATCAACTTTTGTGTTTAAAGGTAAAGGATCTCCTAAAAGAGGTCAACAGCTCTCTCACACTGACATGTGATGTTTGGACCAGCCGTGCCACAGAGGCATATCTTGGAGTTTCGTGTCACTTCATCACCAAAGACTGGCAAATGAAGACTTTGAACCTCGCCACTCTGCCTCTGGAGGAGAGGCATACTGCTGCGAACATCATGATATGGATGGAAGAGATGATAGAGAAATTTGACATCTTGCCGAGCAAAATTAAAGCAGTAGTACATGACAACGGGTCTAACATGGTGGCGGCAGCTCGACTCCTGGAAGAAAAACACGGTTGGTCTTCAGTCCGCTGTGCTGGGCACACCCTCCAACTTATTGTCAACAGTGCCCTCAAAGAGCCCAGCATCAACAAAGCTACTGGTGCTGCAAGAAGCTTAGTGGAGCACTTTAGGAGAAGTGAGCTGGCAAATTCAAAACTGAAGAAGAAGCAGCAGCAAATGAACACAGCAGAGCACAAGCTGATCCAGGCTGATCCAGATGGCCAGTCACTGCAACTCTCTCTGACCCTGAGGTAACACCAAGAGGCAAGCACTACTTTGACCTGAAACCAGAGCAGTGGGTGCTACTTGAAGAGCTGGTGCAAGGGTTGGGGCCTTTTGAATGTGCTACCGTTTTCCTCAGCGGACAGGAGTATGCTACTGCTTCATGTCTTCCACAGCTGGTCAAAGGGCTGCAACGGTCCATAAGGCAAACGCAGTTTGAGACGACCTCAGGAAAAGCCTTTCGAGCCATTGCAGAAAAAGGAATAAGTGAGAGATGGGAGAATCTTAACACTGTGTCTGCAGAGAGAGACAACCCACTTGTTCTTGCAGCTGTCATTGATCCAAGATTCAGAAAGATGAAGTTTATCTCACCTGAAGATGGCACAAGGGTTGTAAGTAACTCTTAAAAGGGGTTTTGATAACTGATTGTTGCTTCCTGTATGATTTTATTTGTTGTTTTCGTTTTGATTATTCCATGCTTTTATTTTGGCGCTCCCGGACCGGAAGTTCGGGTTGTGTGTAAAACGGAGCAATTGACTTCGCACGGAGCAGACGATGACACAGAGGCCAGAGATCAATATAGCTCCGCGATTTAAGGATTTCACTAAATGTTTAAGCGCCTAGCTGGAACTGGGAACAAGGTGTGTTGAAAAGATATGTTTGCAGGGAGTTGTGTGTGTTTAATTAACTTTTTGTAGGAGAGTGTTTGTTTTCTCCATGCTAGTTTGTTGTGTTGCTGGTCAAGCTCATTGTTGCCTCTGTGGGGTGCTAGTGTGTGTGTATGTGGTGATGTTGGGCTGGAGGGATCCTTTGGGTCAGTCCATGGTTAAGCTGTCATTTTTTATATTTTTATGGTTTATTTTTTAGTAAGAGCTCATTTTGTTTTATCTGCCCTTAGCTCTTACGGTGATCCAGAACGGAAGGAGATTGTGTACAAAATCAAATCAAACGGCTGTACATAAATAAATACATCTGGAACCATCAGTATGCTTCACCATTGTCTGGCTGGGTTCGCTACAAGGGTGCAAAGTACAGTTGAAGTTCTTGCCATAAAAGAAGCAAAGGCCGAGACTGGGATACATGATGACCCTGAGCTACAGCAGAAGAGGAGGGATAATGTCCCAGGGGGAAAGTCAGCGCTGGATAACCTGCTTCAGTCGGACACTGACAGTCTGACTGAGTAAGAGGAGGAAACCCAGGAGGACAAAAAAATCCAAATGGTGAGAAGGGAAGTTCAGATGTTCTTCACAGAGGCACCAATAGCCAAAAAGGATGACCCTCTCAGCTGGTGGAGAGAAAATGAGGGGCGTTTTCGCACACTGTCAAAACTAGCAAGATCTCTTCTGTGCATTCCTGCAACATCCACCCCGGCAGAGCGAATCTTCTCAGCAGCAGGAAATATCTGCTCCCAGAAGCGAGCAAGCCTCACACGAGACCATGTGGATATGCTGACTTTTCTTAGTATGAATAAACTGAATGACATAGCCTGAGCCTCATGTTGATTTTAAACCTGGTCTGTCCACCATGACAGGTTTGTGTCCAGGTTGTATCACACAGTTCATGTTTACAACTTGAATTTGGACAACTCTGAATACTTTATTTTCAGCTGTGTATCTGCAAATGTCAGTTGTTAAAACCGTTAGATTTCAGACTGTTGAGAATTGTAAAGTTCTTTTGCAACAGACAAGTTGTGCAGTTGATGACCATTGAATGTACCTCACAAAATGCACTTAATATTTGTTTTATTTACTGTTTTACTGCTGCTAATGTGCCTGTCCTTGGTTTACAGGAAAAAATGTTTACTGGATTTTAATTTATTTTTTATAAAACGGACAGAGGTTAATTTATTTTTTATATGAATCAGCAGCTGAATGTTGAATAAAAGATGCATTTTTCATTTAAGTACCCATCTTTCTTGTGTTTATTATCATTTGCCACATAATTAAAGCAACTTCATGCTAAATTTAAGAAAAAATTATTAATTATCCGAT
Organism: Centropristis striata; assembly: GCF_030273125.1. Taxonomy (NCBI): domain Eukaryota; kingdom Metazoa; phylum Chordata; class Actinopteri; order Perciformes; family Serranidae; genus Centropristis; species Centropristis striata. The sequence continues at coordinate 17,396,547 of NC_081540.1, forward strand.
TAGTCGACTAATCGTTTCAATAGTCGGTGGCTAGTCGACTATTAAAATAGTCGTTAGTTGCAGCCCTACTTTGCTACATGATTACACCATTAACACCTAGCTTTATTTACTTATGTTTTTAGAAACAGTTTATTACTATTTACTTACACCATCGTGTTATAGATGTCCCTCTGGACATAAAATCATTACCTGCTCTCCATTTTTTAACATGATAAATCAACTTTTCACCAAAACTATGGTGCTTGTTACTGATTTATAACATTGTGTGCCTCACGTAAGATCAACTTCTACTTAAACCTTAGTGCTAATGACTTTATTAATAATATTGTGTTCACACTGTATTAATGTCCACATATTTCTCTCTATAATTACTTCAAACCATATATTTTAAGAAAAAAATCAAACATGGAAGTACCCATTACTGGGGCCTCTGATTAAAGTTATGACATTTTATACTACAGTTTCCTCTAACAGGGGAAGTTACATATGAGGCTAGGTAATCTGCAAGTGACATTTACTGTTTACAGCCCAGGTTTCCTATACAGAATTGTTTTAGTCGACAAATGGTAATTATATTCCTATCCAATGACCTGCTTGAAAAAGAGCTGAAGCCTGAATAAAAAAATCGATTACATCAAAGGATCTAAGCTTCAAGGCATTCCGCCAAGGGTAAATGATCGACGTTGTTCACACAACATACCAGTTGTTCCACTGGACTCAACCAGCTTGTTCCATTGACCATCACAGAGAACAATCTCTCCCTCACTCCTCAGCTCCCTCCTCACTTTCTCTGTCATGGCTGGGATTGTGGTGTCCTGCTGACTAAACTCCACAATCAGTGAAGCCCCATTGATTAATAGGCTGCCTCTCTCCACCCTTCCAAGTAAAATGTTCCTTTCAGTGCAAAGACAGAGAGGGGACGGAGACACAGATTTGACAATGATTAGCACTTTTTGCATGTTATTCATAAAAGGGTTTTTATCAGCATTTCTTGTTAATTTCCTGTAAGTAAACAATTACAAAATAGATTATTTGGTTTCATACCCGGTGAAAAGTTTGGCAGGACATGGGCTGGGGGGCCCAGCATGCCCAGTGGATGTTGACGGCCTTGCCATGAACGTGAAGGCTGGCTGTCTTGCAGGAGGAGCTGAAACAATTAATCATTTGTTTTTTTCAGATTATGTCCATCTATTTTGATCGTCAGGTTTTTACAAATAAAATAAAATAATTTTCTTCCAGCTTCTTAAGTGAATATGGTGTCTTTATTTGTCTAAGACAGTAAGTTATATCGTGTAGATGTGGACAAAAAAAGTGAGAATGTGATCTTGACTTTAAGAGAAACATTTCTCACCATTTTAAGAAATACAGAACCAATAAGTCATCAATCCAAGATAATAACAGACAAATTAATCAATGACAATAATCATTAGCTTTGGTCCTACCAGGAGTCACTTGAAAAGGGGACCGGTCTTCGTCCCCACAGACCTCACATCGATGTAAATCATCGAAATCATCGATATAGCCTGTGGGGCTCGGCAGCAGGACATCGCCGCTGTCCTTCACCAGATAAATACTGGATGGGATCAGCTGAAGGTGGAAGGAAGACAAAGTTAAATGTTTGATACACTGTCATGCACGCACAGAGTCCCGCTTCCACATGTGTTTTCTTCTCCTTCACTCCTAAAAGAAAACACCTCAAGGTGCCACCAGCTCCTAATGGTGTAGGTCAGTGGTGTAGTCTAGTTTTTTGCAGTGGTTATACTATCTATACTCATACTGACCCGTCCCAGAACAACACATCTAACTGGGGATTTCCACCGGGCGCGTTACAGCAGCAGCACGTCAGCTTAGCGAGCCGGTCGTATACACGCAAGATAACGAGATCACGCGATAATCCTGACCATACGGGAGACCGCAAGATCCCATGATAAACTCTAAACTCTATTTATACAGTCTATGGATAAACTGTGTGTATAAAGTAAACAACAACAACAACAACCAACTTACTTTGCTTCTCTGACGTGAAAGATATGTTGATCTGACCATCTACCCTATAAAAACAATGTTATGTCACAAATTATTGTATGATGTTCCACTTCAACAATCAGTCTCTTGTTGTCCGTGTCGCCGATCCTCTGAGACCCTTTGATTGATTGATTGATTGATTGATTGATTGATTGATTGATTGCTGATCTGGTGCCCCGGTCATAACGTAATGTTGATGTGCAGTAGTTTTAGGCTGCATGAACTGCGTATTGTGTTTTATTTTGAAAGGGGCGGAAGTGTTTTACGCTGATTCTGAGTCGGACTTCCTGTCTGGTGCGATCTGCTCTGTTGAGATTCACACGATTTGGCAGCGTCTCGCGGAGAAATAGAAGTCCTACCTAATGCTCGCGTAGAGACGCTGACGCGACGCTGCAGTAACGTTACGCAGCGCGCCCGGTGGAAATGCTCTCATTGATTAGAGTGTTACCTATTTGCAACGGCATACGCAACGCTGACGTGGCGCTGCTGTAACGCGCCCGGTGGAAATCAGGCTTTACAACAACAACCATCTTGGAGCAACACCTCATAAGCACCATCACAACCTTGTGTCTGATGCTGCATCCTAACATATTGATAACAGACCCAGTCTGTCAGAATGCTCTCAACAAGATGTATACTGTAAGCTATGCATTAGTGAATGTGATTCAGATTCAGATGTTTTTTATTCTTGAACTAAAAAACATCTGAATCTGAATCACATTCACTAATGCATAGCCTTCAGTATACACCTTGACAGTATTCTGACAGACTGGGTCTGTTATAAACATGTTAGGAGGCAGCATCAGACACAAGGATGCAATGAGACTGGGCTAATCGTTCATAGTTCTGTTATTTCCCTGATGTTCATGAACGCGACATACACTAAGGGGCTGAGGAGCCTGTCAGTCATTGTCGTTCCCATGACAACGGGTTGTTTTGAGGTGGGCGGGAACTGGGGATGTCCTGAGAGCTGGCAGGCGAGAGCATAGACATATATACATAGACTCCGCATTGAGTGCTGAAGCGTACGTCGACGTCGCCGCCATCTTGGATGTGGCAAAGTGGAGAAGCGGAGTCAGCGAGAAGATGCCTCATTCATGTGCTGCATGGAAATGTACCAACTAGTGATGGGTAGATGAGGCGTCGTGAAGCGTTTCAACACATTGCCAAACTGTATTGATACTGTGTCGATACTGTGTCACTGAGTGAATACTGACACCTGCTGGACCTTAAAAATCCCTACAGGCAACCTAGTTGACAGACTCAACTGACACTGATTTGATGACCTAGTATATACAATAATATAATTTAAGTAATTATATTTTATATTGTATTATTTCATATATTCATTAAAATTTAAAACATCTTTTATATTTTTAGATACAGTCAATAAATAATGTGAACATGTATCATAACATGAAAATCTAAGTGAGCGTGTTGTGAAAGAGGATGCTTGTGCACTGGGATTTGTTTTTTACAAATTTTTATTCAAAACAATAAGTTTTTCCAACGTCTTGAAATTGAGCCTGTTGCGCTTTTTGGACACAATTTCTCCAGCCGTTGAAAACACCCGCTCACACGGCACAGATGAGGCTGGCGTGCAGAGAAATTGCAACGCAAGCCAGAAGAGGTTTGGGTAGTGGGTCTTTTGATTGTCCCAGTATCGGATTGGATCTTGGGACCTGGCAATATTGCCCTCTGCCAGGTATCTTTGAACCTCCTGGATGGCATCGGCTGTGGCACTTTTGCTTTGTCTGACCACTTCAATGTCCAGATGTTGCCAAAGGTTATCTAAAAAACAATGAATTGGCATTTTAGTACATGATTTCCAAACAACAACAAACAAATAATGCAGAATAACATGCCTGAAGTGGCTGCAGACAGCTGCTGTGAAGACGGTCCCGGCTGCGGCTCATTTGTGCGTCCGATTACAGACGCACATTCCGAGCGCAGTCTATTGATGGCCTCGTTGCATTTGGAGGAACTGCGGAACCCGAGTGATTTAAATCTGGGGTCTAGAAGTGTTGCTAGGGTCAACACACTTAAAGACTCCAGATTGGAAGCAGTGTCTGTGACTCGACGCTTCAGGTGTTCATGCAGGTGTATGGCTGCCTGTGTGTGCAAGGTTGAAGCGTTACGCTCTAGTGCAAGATATAGCATTTTCATCATCGGGATGACCTTTGACACTCGCCTCTCTTCAGACAACTCCACTGTCGCTTGATGGAAAGGAGCAAGCACAAGAAGTGTTTCTCCTATGATGGTGAACTCATCAGCTGTAAGTGGAGTCAAATCTGTCTTTAGAGAGGCCAGAGATACCCACACTGGTTCCCTCTCATCATGTAGCCTTTTCAGCATTTCATAGGTGCTGTTCCAGCGTGTTGGCACCTCATTGATGAGTTTCAGGGTTGGTCGTCCCATCTGTTGCTGCACTTGAGCAAGCTTCTCCTTGGCTGTAGTGCTCGATCGGAAGTGTGTGACAATGTGCCTAGCTTTGTGTCTGATGGATGCAAGTGTGGGGATCTGATCACATGACTTCCTAACTATTAAATTGAGACTATGTGCAATGCAAATTGAGTGGCGAATGTGGAGCTGTCTAGTGGATGCAATCATGTTTGGTGCTGCGTCGGTCACAAGACACTTTACTTTACTGGTTATGGCCCAGTCCTCCATCATGCCCCTTTTGACTTGGGCCAAATTGTCAGCAGTGTGAATTTGTTGAAAGTATTGCACACCCAAAACAGATGTACACAACTGCATATTCTCATTAATGTAGTGACAGGTAAGAGCCAAGTAAGCCTCCATGTTCACAGATGTCCACATGTCAGCTGTTAAACTTACTGCCACAGCTTGCTGTACTTCCATTTTCACTCGCTCCCGTTCCTCCTCGTACTTTTTGGCCAACATTTGTTTGATGGTCTGAAAATGACACCAAGTGAAGTCAAATCAAAAGCAAATCAATATATTTAAATTAAAGATTAAATAAATTGGATATATCAACTACTACTTTAGATAGTACAAACCTTTCTGGTTGGCAAAATATATGAGGGCTCAAGGACCTGAACCAGTTCCCTGAACCCTTCATTTTCCACAACACTGAGGGGCTGGCAGTCCTTCAGAATGAAATTCAAGACAGCCTCATCCAGCATCTGCTTCCTGGAAGCTTGATGGTTAAAAACAAGGTAAAGAATAAATTAATAGGAATTAATTATCAAGAAAGCAACTGTGAGTAAGTTGTAGAATGGCTGTATACCTGAGTTTATTCTGGGTGTATCTTGGACTTCATTTTCATGCCTGGCCCTATAATGCCTCAGCATTGAGGAGGTGCTCTTGTTTAAATATGAAAGTTCTGTCTTACAAATGCGACATTTAACCTGCAGAAAATAGTATGAATAGTAAACTAAGAGTCACTTTGAAATGAATTTGAATTCAGATATATCAAGTGGAAACTCTGAGAGAAACATGATGAAACAACAAGGAAATTAAAACAAATACCTTATTTTCTGATATGAGATCAAAATGGTCCCACACAGCAGAAACCTTTCGCTTGACTTGGGGCTGCTCCATAATTCTTGATGATTCCGAGGATGAACCGCAAAAGATCAGATATTGTTTTGGCAGATGCATCCCGTTGACAGATGCGCTTCCTTTAACAGAGGTTTGGCGCGCTTCCTTGACAGGCGATACTGCTGCTGTTTCGGTCACGTGACTTTCTTAAAGCGATACGCGCACCGACACGGGGCTTCGCTCTATGAGCTCCACACATGCGCCGACGCATCGGTGTTGCCCGACCCATCACTAGTACCAACAGATTTACAGTACAAACCCGATCGCATGGCCTTACCTTTCACAGGTAAGAATCAAAAAATACTTTTGATTGTATCTGGCTATTATAACGTCATTTCACGAACAGAATTTGCTGATTTTGGCTAATACTATGAAGTCCCGCGCATAATACTGTGATTTCCCGCGGTGAAACCAAACAACGAAGAACTCTTTCTTATTTAACTAAATTGGCCCGAAGTAACTGCTCTGATTGTTGTTAGTTGCTTTGCTAACGTTTCTCATACTATGTAGGTTGCCCAAAGATAAGGAGCAGAGGAAACAATGGGAAACAGCTGTCAGAAGGGAAGGGTTTTCAGCTACTCCGGTCTGAAATGCTTACTGCAGAGCATGGATGACGGAGGATTTTGACGGGACAGGTCAGACAGTCAGGATCAGAGCTGGAGCTGTTCCTTCAGTCTTCTGTTTCCCAGCTCATCTCCACAGGGTAGGTGTATCACTATGCTGTAAGGATACCATAATTCAACACCACACTATGCTGAAGATGTTTTTTCCCTTTCTTAATGTGAAGGAATCAGTGATGTTTTTTTGTATTACACTGTGAGATAATTTCTATATTCTATCCTTCGCTTTAGCCTGTGGTTACCAGGACATCTCAGACCTCCAAGAAGGCACAGGAGACCCTGTCAGACTGTTCCCACCTTGTCCAAGAGGCCGAGCCCCTGCCTCTCCCCAATATTGTGAGTAATAAGTGCTAGCTATGCCTCAAACAGCTGTGAGCATTATGACCCTGGTTATATTCAAACCTCTTGTCACCCCCACCCCCATGCCCTAATAACACCTCCCATTCTCTGTCACTCTTTCAGGCAGACTTACAGTACATACACATATGCACATACATTGAAACAGTATTGAATCTGCATCCTTGACACACACACACACACACACACACACACACACACACACACACACACACACACACACAGTGTTGGCAGTACAATTAAGGAGTGATAAGATTCAGAATGTGGAAGAATGTGGGACAGTTGCCAACAATTTGTACTAGTAGAGATGTGATGGACTGTGACTGAGTGATGTAATATATATATATATATATATATATATATATATATATATATATATATATATACACACACACACACACACACACACACACACACACACACTACCGGTCAAAAGTTTTAGAACACCCCAATTTTTCCATTTTTTTAATTGAAATTCAAGCAGTTCAAGTCAAATGAACAGCTTGAAAGGGTACAAAGGTAAGTGGTGAACTGCCAGAGGTAAATAAAAAAAGGTAAGCTTAACCAAAACTGAAAAATAATGTACATTTCAGAATTATACAAGTAGGCCTTTTTCAGGGAACAAGAAATGGGTTAACTACTTAACTCTATGGAGTCTTGGGTTATTTTGTCCATTTTTGAATTCTTTTCATGTCTTTGTAAGTCATTTTGTGTCTTTTTTTGGTCATTTTGTGTCTTTTTTTTTAGTCCTTTAGTCCAACATAAAATGTGATTTTGAATCTTTTTTTTACTTTCAAAACACTATCATGCTCAATAAAGAATTTTAAATGTTGCAAATGTGCATTAATTTCAGAGTACACTGAGACATTAAACTGCATAATTTTCAATTTAATTCTGGAAAAGTTGGTGTGTTCTAAAACTTTTGACCAGTAGTGTATATATGTATATATATAACATGATTTATAATATTTTCATCCTTGTTTGTACTAGGAACACTCCTATGCTCTGCCTTCATCACATGAGGATCTGAGGGCCAGACTCAGGGAAGCCCTGGCTAGGGTGGAGAGTCTGGAAAGAGAGAGGAGGAAGGCGAAGGACAGAGAGAGGAGGGCAAAGAACACTGTGAGTGGTCTTCTGCAGGATCTCAGGGTGAAGCAACTAAGAAATGAAGAGTTGAAAGAGCAGCTTGATATATACTCAGGTAAGATTAAAATACAAATATGGAGAAAATTTGATCTTTACTGTATAATACTTTCTCTTCTTTGTTAAGACTTCCTAGTGATTTCAATGGTACTTACTTATTTGCCTGTGCTATTGAATTTCAGATCTTCCAATACACCTCCTGTCAAAACAGAGCCATGAATACACTAAAGACCAAATAAACTGGAAACAGTTCATGGAACAATGAAAATACATCAGGTGGAGTATTTAATATATTCTATTATAATATTCATGAATTAAATGTGTCTTTATTTACTCTGTAAATGTAGCATATTCAGTAACACCCAATTGTTTTAATTTTTGTACAGATTTTCACCAACAATCCAGGTCACATCAAGTGGCGAGTACTCAGCTGTTTCTGTTCAGCTCCAGAGGAGTGCAAGTGCTATGGCTCGCAAACAATGGCTATTCCGCGAGATGAGCCAACTACAAGCCAGGAAGGATCACCCCTGGATCTGCAGCTACCTGGGATGGACACACAGCCATCAACTATGAAAGATGATGTTCTGTGGTATCAGCCACATAATCTGCTTGGTCTTGTCCCAGAGCCCCAGCCAGTCACAAAAAGGCACATGAGGCTACCAGAGAATGTGTGGGAGATGTTGTGCTCCCTCAGGTAATGAAACAAACTTGTGTCTAAAGCCTGATTTCCACCAGGCGCGTTACGTCAGTGTCGCGTTCGCAAATAGGTAACACTCTAATCAATGAGAGCATTTCCACCGGGCGCGCTGCGTAACGTTACAGCAACGTCTCAACAGCGTCTCTACGCGAGCATTAGGTAGGACTTCTATTTCTCCGCGAGACGCTGCCAAACCGCGTAAATCTCAACAGAGCAGATCGCACCAGACAGGAAGTCCGACTCAGAATCAACGTAAAACACTTCCGCCCCCTTTCAAAATAAAACACAATACGCATTTCATGCAGCCTACTACTTCACATCAACATTATGTTATAACCGGGGCACCAGATCAGCAATCAATCAATCAAAGGGTCTCAGAGGATCGGCGACACGGACGACAAGAGACTGATTGTTGAAGTGGAACATCATACAATCACTTATGACATAACATATCGTTTTTATAAGGATAGATGGTCAGATCAATAGATCTTTCACGTCAGAGAAGCAAAGTAAGCTGTTGGTTGTTGTTGTTTACTTTATACACACAGTTTATCCATAGACTGCATAAATAGAGTTAAGAGTTTATCACGGGATCTCGCGGTCTCCCGTATGGTCAGGATTATCGCGTGATCTCGCGTATACCACCAGCTCGCTAAGCTGACGTGACGCTGCTGTAAGGCGCCCGGTGTGAATTGACGCCGGGCAGAAGACGCAGCAAAACCGCAGTGTAGCCGTGCCGCTGCTGTAACGCGCCCGGTGGAAATCCCCAGTAATGTTTATGTTGGTAGCACACTATAAACTGTCAAAATACTTTTTTACAAAGTGATATTTAAATGCTGTTAATTAAAAGAAGTGCTAAAAAATAAAGCCAGACACTTTAATTCTGCTATTGGGGTTCTATAGGTTCTGCACATGATGAGTTTTTACATTGTTAAGTGCATTTTCTTATTGCTAGTGTGTAAAATCAATTGGTTACTGATGTGGTTGTTGCAGTCACAGAATGTGATATATGTTTTTTAATGACTTATATACGATTTTTCTTACTATACTGTATTTCTTACATAGACTGTATAAAATAGATTTCTTACTTGTCTTTTTATGATATTGTTCCGATGATGCAGGTCCCTGACTGTTGTTTAATATGGGTCAGGCCATTGTGCATGAATTAAATGCTACACACTTAGTTGAGAGTGCTGAAAACTTTATTTTCTATTTTATCATTTTTGGATTGGCAGAAACGAGCCAGCTGGCCTAAAGAAGACATTATTACACAAGCAATGCTGTGGTAGTTTACCAAGTGATTCATTTTAATGAAGGTTAAGTGTTCAAAAGGTGTTGTTTTTAAAAAAGTAGTATTTTCTTTATCTTTTGTTAAAACAACAGAAAAACACCAGTGTTCATTTTTATGTCATTACCAAAACATGGTGTCATTACCGGAATACAGTGTCATTACCGTCACAATGCATTTTTTGATAGAAAATGTTGCTTTTTTGTTAACTTGAGATTTACCTCAATCATTGTGGTAATGTTATTTAAATAAATTTGCATTTTCAGAAAAAAATATACATTGCAATTCAAATATTCTGATTAGTACACAATATTTCATTGTTGAGACAAGGCAATGTATTAAAAATTTAGAGAGAACATGTCGTTAAAATGTATTTCAATTGTACTTACAAATATTTAGAATATGATTCTTAAAGAGCATGTTTTGTACTTACTGGAATGATTGTGAAAACTTTGCTTTTCAAATCATTTTGTATTAAAATCAGTGTTTTGTTTTTGTGATGGTAATGACATTTTGCTCTGACAACTTTGAAAAAATTATAAAAATATCAAAATTATCATGAAATACAATCAAAGCTATGCTAAGATCTTTGTTCCAGACCAATTGATAAACTTTTTGAAATAGAAAAAACAGAGATTAAAGAACATTATTTTTTCAAAATTTGGGGACAGAAAAACTCCCTTAATTGAAGAATCACCCATACTGTGTATATATATACATATATATGTTCATCAATGTGCATCAATGTCCCCCTCCCTGTATATACAGTATATATATATATATATATATATATATATATATGTATATATGTTCATCAATGTGAATATAAAAACGATTAATCAAAATCAGTTAAATGTAAACGTTAGAGTTCTTTATTCAGAAATCCCTCATGTCACATCTACATTTCAGGATCTGGCTATTATAGACACAGATTAAATGTTAAATTTCAATATTTATCATTTCAGTAACAGTGTTACACGCATTAGTAGCTGAAAACACTCAGAGCATTAGAAAAGTAGATACGTTGGTTTGGTGCTTACTTATATCCTAAACATAAGGAGTAAACATTTATAATCATCACTTTAAAAATTACATACGTTGTTTTTGGTGCCTATTTGTTTCCCAGATATATTAGTGTGTGTGTGTGAATGGGTGAATAAGAGGCATTAACTTAAGAAAGGCGCTTTATGAAGTTCAGTCCATTTCCTTTTATTAGTTTACGGGCAGATCTGCCACATCCAATATGGCGGACGCGCTGACGTATTGCAGCAACGGACCAACCTGCTCAATGCAGAGTCTATGTATGTCTATGGGTGAGAGAGCCGAGCTAACGGTTGGTAAGTTCATGATAATGACAGAACTTTGTTAGCTTGTTTTGGTGTTGGCTACGGCCCACAGTAGCCTGATTGTTCACGAATAAAGCAGCGTGAAACCAGCTGATGGTAGTGAATGTACTGAGGAACGGTAGACTATATTTAAATATACCAACAATCACCTGCTATGCTAATTTCACTAGCCGGTTGGCGTTATGGTCGCGTCGGGCTCCTTCTATCACAAAATTATGTTGTAATATGTGCTCGCGCATTAAGCGGATATATGAAAAAAACTCTCGCGGAGTATACCGGCGTATCACGCAGAATAAACCACTGGATATTCTCAAATCACTCCCCTTTTCCAGTGGTTATACGGCGTATACCTGCGTATCACATAGACTACACCACTGGTGTAGGTGCCATATTAGTAGTTAAGTATTTCATTGGAATTGCAGTTCATGATTGAGTATATGGGAAAGCTATATTGGACAGATAAAAAGCCTTTACCCATAGACAGATACATTTTTATTATTGCTGACGTCACCAAACTGACGTCATGAATTCCATTTATTTTTTACAATGACTAATTTTACTTTTTTATCAATCAATCAATCGCTGCCATTACTTTAATGGAGCAGCATCCGCTGCGGGGCCTTTGTGTCATTAATTAGCCTACATCGCTCTTGAAGTACAGAGGCGAAAGAGAGGACTTTTCCATAGATGCATCAGGCATTCCAGCAGAGGGCATCCACACTGCACTTTCCGCAGGAAATGCAAATATTCTAGTTATATATGATTTCCACTATTTTCCAGCACAACATTTGGGAAGGCTTAGCCTTTGCTAGCCTCCATTACACGCCGCCCATGATTACAACAAATGTAATTAGAACAATACATAAGAATTGGCCTACCTTAAAAATCCGGGAAATGTTGGTTATTGTCAGGTCTGTGTGCCTAAGATTGACTGTTCGGGCCCCACGTCACAGACTCACTCGTTCAGCATCCATCATTCAGCAGTGAAGATCGCGCGCTCAATTCGGTGAGGTTATAGGGTGTCCAGTCCCGCCAAGAAAGTTCCGGCTCCACCCATAACTGCAACTCTGTTTGAAATTGATTAGTTGGCGACAAGAAACATCAGACGCAAAAAAATAGGCTATGCTTTGATTGGCTTTCATGGTCCCGCCAACAGCATGACAGGTGCGTTAATGTAAGTTGGTTGGTAGGAAGAAGAGACATCAGCACTAACCGCCTATACTATCACTGACATTCACCCACGTGAAGTCGCCCCAAGGAAACAGACGCACGCAGAGATGGCCCTTGATCCACATTTTGATTTAATTAAAACAATGTTATTGAACGGTAAAACGTATAGTGACATTTCAAGTACCTTGATTACGATGGGTTTGGAGAAAGGCGCGTCAGTGCCGAATATAAAGAAGTTCTGCTCTAAGTGGAACTTAAAAATAAAAGGACTGGTGTCGAAATCGCAGTTGGAGGGCGCAGTTGTGGACGCTGTTCAAGAGGTAAGATGATATTAAGTAACAAAACATTTACCTTTTTGAAATGACAGTCAGATATCAGTCCGATTTTACTTATTGTTTATCTATTTCAGTTTGAAATACTGTAGAGTAACAGTGTTGTGATAGACTACTCATGATGTGTTTATAATATATCTTGTTTTAAAATCTGGATACATTCAGCGCAACTCTGTATCTCTCTGTAGTTTTGCTACTAATCTAACCACAGCCACTGTATCTTTATGACACTATAACATGTTATGTGTCCAAACCTCTGCTTGTGTATTTGTGAGTTTTTAACAACTACTACCTTATATTCTGACTTTTTAAGACAGGACCGACTTATGGTCGGAGGATGATGACTGGTTACCTCCGCAGCAAAGGCATCCATGCCTCAGAAAGGAGAGTTGCAGCTGCACTGCAGGCTGTACAGCCGCCTTATCACGAGAACCGTCGCCAAGTGAGTATGCACATAAAGTCCTCGTTTGTATAGTACTTTGAATTCAAAAGTAGGCTAACATACTGGGTGTAGTCCAGCCTGTAATCCAGACTAAAGCTTTGTTCAACACTTTGATGTACAACTGTCGTGATTCGCTTCTCCGTAGTCAAACCAGCCGCCCCTACATGTGTATAGGTATTGTGATATTTATGGTAAATTCATTGAAACTGCTCAGAGTGAGCTGACATGAAGGATAAACCCTAAACTGTCTGTTTCCAGTCACTAATTCCACTTCAGGTACATCAGGTAACTTCTCACAAACTTAGAGAACATTTCACTGTGGAATATCAGAATAAAATGCACTTGGATATTTACTGTACACCAATCCCAGGTCTGTCTTTCCCTCACTCACGTTTTTTCCAGTTTATGCTGTTAAATAAGAGCAATTTTGGTGATATCCAAAAGTTCATCCAATTACAGCTTGCTTAAAAACAGTGTCCATTGCCCCATTTCTGTCTTGTAAGTCAAATAGCCCTTTCAATTACAGTGAAACCATTTACCAAGTATTCTTTTCTCTTTTCTTTAGGGCTTAAGGAACCTCAATCCTGTGTCGTTTCAAGCGGCATATTTCGGTCAAAAGCTGCATATAGACCAAAATGAAAAAATGGCCATGTATGGAGTGACCTATGTTGTGGCCATAGATGGCTAAAGTGGAAAGATTGTGACCCACTCCATCATGCCAGTAAAAAATAATCTTGTTATCTATGATGAAGTGTACAGGTGAGTAGGTGTGTTAACCTTCACAGATGTACAAAGTTGTGTACTTTTTGAGAAAAAAATCCTGTGTACTGATGAAAGTTGAAACTTGCCTTCAAAATTATCTTTGTAATATGACAGTGGTCTTTCATGGTAATCATACAACAACAGTGTAGCATGAAGTTAAAGTTAAAGAAAGTAAGATAGTATTTTGGCCTTAGTTGTGTAGAAAATAATGGGAACCAACTTGGAATGGACTGCCTAATTTAAACAATGTGCAGCTCATTGTAAATAAAAATAAAATGAAAAAAAAAAATAAAAAATCCAGTGTCAGTGTCAATGTTTTGTAGGTAAATCCTTATTATACATTTTCTAATGAAGCATGACATGCTAAAGAAAAAAAGTTGATGTTTAGGGTGTAGAGCTAGTGAAACATGGGGTGCCGCCTCGTCTGACATCCTGTACCAGGGAGCCTGCTCAGAGGTCAAGGCAACAGCTGCCGCCACACCTTCTGGTGCCACATAAATGTTTTGGGTGCTAATTGTCCAATTGTGACCTTCAACCTGATCCTGAAAATTTTGTTGATACCAATCGGTCTGCAGCCTATCATAGAACAGGGTGACATGAGGGGGATCGGGAGGGGAGGCGTAGGGCTGAAAGAGGGAAATCCAGGGCTTCCAGTTATGGTAAGCCGTAAGGATACCGCGTTTTTCAGGTGTTTCTGGGTCCAGTAGGCCCCAATAAATGTCCGCATATTGTTCATTTACTGGTTGTAGGAGATACTGGCTGTTGGTGTGTTCCCCAGAACAGGGTAAAGCAGTTCCATCAGGCATGGTGACGACCAAGCCATCCGCACTACAGAGTATAGTGGCCCCTAGTTTTATAAGGAGATCCCTCCCTAATAAATTCATAGGGACTGTAGGTGAATGTACAAACGGATGGGCAACAGTCTGTTTTCCTACTTGAGTCAGTAGAGGTGTGGTTATTGGCAGGGTCTGTTTTTCCCCAGAGAACCCCATGAGAGTGATGCTTTTGGATGATATGGAATCCGGCGGTACCACCCGCAAGGTGGAACAAGTGGCTCCTGTGTCCACTAAGAAAGGCAGTTCTCTGTTCTCAACTTGAACTGACAGCATTGGTTCTGCCGTGGCAATGCTGTCTGAGTGTCTCTGTGGGTAGTGTCAGTATTGGCTGGGCTCCTCCCAGTCCTGCCACTGCGGATATTGGAGCAGATATTTAAGGCGGCCTGGACCCCGGCAGCTGTTACCTCTGGGTCGATATCAGCATCAGTCCGTGGGCCATATGGTGGGCCCCGCCCTCTTCCTCTGCTAGGTCCTCCCCCCCTGGGCAAGTGGGGGCAGTTCCTAACCCAATGTCCTGCCTCCTCACAGTAGTAACAACGCCCTCCCTGTGGCTGTCCCCTTCCTGTACCACCCCTTCCTATCCCGCCTCTGTTCCCCGCCTGTCCCCTCATAGGACCGCCCCCATATCCTCTGCCTCTATATCCGCCCCTGTTGATGGGTGGCACCCACGGTGGGACTGGAAACAAGTCAGGTGTGTGCGGCTGCTCTGATGCGACCATGACCTTCACAGCATCCCCCTTCTGCTTCCTGTTTTTGTCGTTAGTTTTCTGTCTGGCCTCTGTTAGTTGTAATTTTAGCAGTTGAACCTGTAAATCTTTTAGGTCATCCTGGTCTTTCTGAGAAGTGTCTTGGGCACGGGACAAGTGATGTGTTAGGTGTTTCTCCCAGACATGAGAGTCACTGCCAAGCATGTCTGGGTTATTAATCATGACGCTCTTGACATCCCCCGGCACTCCCTCCAGCACGGCCTGTCTAAACCACTCTCTTTGAGTGCCAGCTTTCCCTGGGTGACAACCTGTGTATTTTAACCACGTATCTTTGGCACTATCAATGTACTCTCTGGGACTCTGCTTAGGGTCCCATCTCAATTTGGGCATAACTGAAGCATTTGGCAATGGATATTTTTCTCTCATTACTTTACCTATGGCGGTGCTGTAATGTGTGAACGGTGTGTCATCTAATCTTGAGTCAGTCCCAGCCTGAGTCTCCATGTCTCTAATGTCGCCACCTGTCATGCATCTGCCTGCAATAGCCCTAAAGTCACCCAATGCTAATTTCTGTCCTGCAGTCAGAGAGTCCAGTTTGCTAAGCCACAAATTACCTCCCTCTGCTACTGGTGGTAACTTGTCGACGATAGCCTGTATGTCCCCTATGTTAAATGGTCTGTATTTGTCACGTTGTCCTGTACCAGCTGTTAACGGGTAGTTACCCCGCGGTTGTGATCTACTTTGTCGGTGGTGCGCTCTTACTCTCTCGTCTATGGTGTCAGTCATTATTTCAACCCATTTCAGTCCTTTACTAGCGCGGTCGAGCAGCTGATCTCTTTGGCGGCACAATTGGTCTGTGTCTGTGGGAGAAGGTGTTCTTTCGTCAGATCCCCATTCCCCTTGTAAATCAAAAGTAACCGGCACTTCCTGACTTTCTCCCTCCCACTGTCCCTTACCTGTAAAGGAAGCGGCTGCTTCCTGTTTTGGTGTGGGACTGTGTGTGGGGGGTTGTGATACTTCGCTGCGTTGCTCCTCTTCCTGACATGTTTGTTCCCTTCTTTGTCTATGTGAAAATGGGTCAGGGGCTAAAATGGGCAAGGGGGTGGAAGAGAAAGGATTATGTGATGACCTTGTTTGACTGCCTGAGGCCTGCGAGGAGCCTTCTGATTTAAATGGTGGGCCTGAGTATTCTAACCGAGGTTGGTGTGTGATGGAGGAGGATCCTGCCATTGAGCGTGTGTGGAGAAAATCTCCTGAGGCCCTCTGTCCGCCACTGTTGCTAATGCTATCTTGAGCATAAACTTCAGCTGTGTCTCCTATTTCTAGCTTTCCACTAGTTACATACAATATGGGGTACAGCCCAGGTGTTGGATCAGGCGGTGCGTATGGAGGTGGACGTGTAGGAGTGTCAGGTGCAATTACCATCTGTCCTTTAGCAGGCTTCTCCTGGTTATTGTGGAGATGTCTTACGCTTTGCCAGAAGACCGCCAGCTCGGACCAGCCCCGTCGTTCATCCTCCTGTAGCTGCGCCTCCTTCTTCGCCTTCCTTTTTTTTCAGCAATCCTGCCTGGTTGCCCTGCTCTATCATCTCGTCCCGTCTGACTTTACATTCTTTTTCTTTCTCCCAAAACCAGGTCCCTAAAGGACCTGTGTCTGTCATTTTCTTCCCCTTTCTCCTCACTAGGGTTTCCACTTTACCCTTTATTTCAGCTAGCTTTTTGTCTTTATCCTTCTTATCTACTGCTGACCCTGCTGCCTGCAACACATTATCTAGCTGAGCCTCTAACGGCTTCCAGGCGCCCGTAACTGGGCCCCATCCCCCATCGTTTATTTCCCTATCGAACTCTCCGTCCATCTTACTTTCTATTTTCTAAATTCTGAGGCCAGCCGGTTTGTGTGGAGTTGACCAGAGAAACAGGCTTTGTAAGGCAATGGCTAATTAACAGCCAGTCAGTTTATATGGAATTCACCCGAATAACTGACTCTATTGACAAACCAGGCCACTTGCGTTATTACCGTTAGGTTTCCGCGGCTCAGACAGATTGCGTTATCACCGTCAGGTTTCCTCTGTCTGTTTGTCAGGTTTTGTCAAGACACTGTTTTATGTGTCCATATGCCTTTGAGACACCTCAGAATTTTATTCTTCCCACACCCAATATCCCTGTTAATTACTCATAAAAACCCATAAGCACACAAACACGTTAGAGCACTCAGACAATTTAAAATACAATCATAGGTAATTTTGTCACTTTAAACACCCTGTGTTTTTCACAATAAGAGACTCTTTGTTTATGAGGGAATACCTCAAAGGAACCCCGTTCCTACGCTGCGGCATATTCTAACTTTAGGGGACTCTAACCCCAGGGACTCTAACCCAAACAGACTTTAGGAATTTATGGGCGATATATCCCAAGGGCCTCCAACCCTTACTCCGTAGAGTATTCTAATTTAGGGGTCCCAGACCCCAGGGCCTCAAACCCGGTAGAATTCGGGGTGTCCTCACCTCCCCGGGCCTCCAACCCAGCGGCCTCCTAGGCTCCGGTCCCTCGTCAGGAAACCGGCGGGGTCCGCCACGACCAAGGACAGTCTGTTTTTATTTCTCTTTTTGTCTCTTATTTTACCTTAATGACAAACCTATTAACTTTTTATGTTTTAGTTTCTTTTTATCATTAACTCTTATCGCCTTTTGTTGACTTAGTCACTAGTTCCAGGACAGGTCTGTGTGATTTCCCTAGTCCTTGTTGGTAAAACCTTTATGATTTGACTTCTTTCCCGCCTTTCCCTTCACTTCCTCAGGACTGGACACACTTTTTAGAATTTTTGTCAAATATGCAGAGTTCGAAAAAACAGGTTCTGCTCACCCAACCCGTTCTCATTCCCAAAGCGTAATATACCGAGGATTTGTCACACCCCTAGACGTATCATACTGGCGCAAAGGGTAAAGGCTTCCACGTCTGTGTGAAACGCTCTGGGTTCTCAATTGACTCCAATATAAACCCGCTTGCGGCGCTGAGAAGCGCTTAGAGCAGAGGCTTACAGCCGTCTATTCACTCCAATAATATCCCGACCACGGCCCTCCATTACGCTGCCAGCGACAATCTGAATGGAGAACCGAGGACCCTGTGCACGGAAGTATTTTTCTCCCTATTTTAAGGATTTCTTTTAATGACATCGTCAACATTTCTCAACACAAACACATCTCACGTCTCACTGATAATTCAACAATAAAATAGCTTCATGTTGTGGCTCTCAGTATCATTTTTTTCTCCTTCGATTCTGAGAAATAAACTTTTATTCGTTTGTTTTATGGCATTCCACTGGCGGACATTTCTCTCATTTTTAGTGAAAAAAAATAAATATTTTGACTTTGTTTCTGCATAAAAATGGATTTTGATTACATTTCTAGCGAGAAATATATGTTTTATGTTCTTAATATTCACTCAGTGAATGTACATAATCACTTTGTGGCGAAGATCTCGCCAGAAAAAGACGATCCGCTGTGTTTTATTTTGAAATCTGTTTTATTTTGTAATCTACCGCGATCATAGCGGATGTGGTCCTATCCTCGCGGATGTGCTGTGCGATCTCATTGAATCGCGCTTCACTGTAAATGGCCCCGACTCTGCTCTCCTGTTTTAGTTAAAATATCTTCATTAAACAAACATTGTTGTCTTTTTTTTAGCATAGATAATATACATACAGTGTAATTATTTATTAGACAGTGTGTGATATTCGATATATTGGGTAGAAATAGGTTTTCACAGCCCTAATAGGGAAGAACTACAAAACGAGAGGTCTAGGGAGTTGTATTTTTTTTTAATAAAACAGGTTTTTACCTAAAATTGGAAGTTGGAAATACTTAATTAGTGGCTTTCCATGGGTTTGAGGGGATGTCAATCACATTTTTGGCATCAGAATTTAAATATTGTCTTGTTCAATGGGGGATTTGTTGTTTTTTCAGCATATCCTAAAGCCCCCCCACTCCCAGCCCTTAGTGACTATGCTCACTTTATAGTCCATGTCAACACCTTTCTATAACAGTAGGTCTCATGTCTGTAACCCTTTTTGTCTCTTAGTTATAATCATTTAAATATGCCCCAGGGTTAAGGTTCAAAGGTCAATATCTCAAAGCAAGAATATTATAGAACCTTGAAATTGATATATGTTACTCTTTTTTCACATCTCGGAATCTGAGCACTCAAAGCGCTGTGGGAATCTAAGTCTGTTAGGGCAGATTTCCAAGGTTTGAAAAAAATATTTCTACCCAATATATCGAATATCACACACTGTCTAATAAATAATTACACTGTATGTATATTATCTATGCTAAAAAAAAGACAACAATGTTTGTTTAATGAAGATATTTTAACTAAAACAGGAGAGCAGAGTCGGGGCCATTTACAGTGAAGCGCGATTCAATGAGATCGCACAGCACATCCGCGAGGATAGGACCACATCCGCTATGATCGCGGTAGATTACAAAATAAAACAGATTTCAAAATAAAACACAGCAGATCGTCTTTTTCTGGCGAGATCTTCGCCACAAAGTGATTATGTACATTCACTGAGTGAATATTAAGAACATAAAACATATATTTCTCGCTAGAAATGTAATCAAAATCCATTTTTATGCAGAAACAAAGTCAAAATATTTATTTTTTTTCACTAAAAATGAGAGAAATGTCCGCCAGTGGAATGCCATAAAACAAACGAATAAAAGTTTATTTCTCAGAATCGAAGGAGAAAAAAATGATACTGAGAGCCACAACATGAAGCTATTTTATTGTTGAATTATCAGTGAGACGTGAGATGTGTTTGTGTTGAGAAATGTTGACGATGTCATTAAAAGAAATCCTTAAAATAGGGAGAAAAATACTTCCGTGCACAGGGTCCTCGGTTCTCCATTCAGATTGTCGCTGGCAGCGTAATGGAGGGCCGTGGTCGGGATATTATTGGAGTGAATAGACGGCTGTAAGCCTCTGCTCTAAGCGCTTCTCAGCGCCGCAAGCGGGTTTATATTGGAGTCAATTGAGAACCCAGAGCGTTTCACACAGACGTGGAAGGGTACCCTTTGCGCCAGTATGATACGTCTAGGGGTGTGACAAATCCTCGGTATATTACGCTTTGGGAATGAGAACGGGTTGGCTCACCTTTGTATGTAGCCGGCTATGTGTCTCGTCACTGCCTCCGTGAGGGAGTCCTTTTAAGATCGAATTTCGCCCCGCCACTCCTTTACTCCATCCCGGACGCGCCCCCAAATTGTTGAGTACACCAGTTGTACCTTGCCGAGTTGTTCGATGGAGTAGAGAGAGCAGACGAGGAGACGGAGGAAGAATCAAAGAAAACTCTTTTATTGTTTTCTTTAAGCGCAGTTCATGAAGTGCGGAGCTCAGTTCAGTACATACATCAACAAGTAGTAAAAGGAAAGGCTGCTCGATGTCTAGTGATGTCTGTTAATATAGCGTGCTCCGCTGTGTCTCCTCCTATTCTGTTAGGGTGTTGTCTCTGTCCATGTGTGTGTGTTCATCTCCATATAAGGCATTAACTAACAACTTTTCTTTGTCTCCTCTGCTTCTCTTGATACAATTTAATCCTCTCGGGCGAGGGACTACCTATCTGGTGTGGGTAGTTTCCCTCGAGAGGTCATCGAGAGATCATTTCCTATAACACGTGTAGATGTGAAACAATGTGTTTGTGTGCATGTGCTTGCAACATGTGAGATGTGTCATGTGCTTATTACAAAATCATTTCTTAATACTTCTTTTATTCACTCAAGCTTATGTTACCTTTAATGCTGTTTGGTTAATGCTGCCTCTTTAATGCTTCGGATTATTTTCTTATAGTAGCTTATTTACAATCCCACAATCCCCAACACAAAAATAAATTTCACTTAGCATGGAGCTTGCCATGAGGATAACTTTCCCCTTAGCAACAGTGGGCAGCTTGCCCTGCTGCTTTCTCAGGTCCCATCGTGCATTTTCAAATTCAAAATATGTAAAGTACAACGTGTAAATACAGCATCTAAAAAGTATCCAGAGCCCTTCATTTATTCTACATTTTGTTGTGTTATAGACTTAATTTTAATAATATAGCATTAATATTTTTCTTATTAATCAAAACTTAGGAGAATTTAAAATGTAATCATTAGATTTACATAAGAACTGATAAATTAGCTCTTTTTTTTAGCTGCATATCCTTTGCATGTCATGATTTCC
The DNA here is from genome assembly GCF_030273125.1 of Centropristis striata. Taxonomy (NCBI): domain Eukaryota; kingdom Metazoa; phylum Chordata; class Actinopteri; order Perciformes; family Serranidae; genus Centropristis; species Centropristis striata. The sequence continues at coordinate 17,418,051 of NC_081540.1, forward strand.
TTCTCTGTGACACATGAATCAGGTAGAAAATAACTTAGGCAGCTGACAACGCAGTACTGTGGAATAAGAGTTGCCTGATGGCCAAATTAGACGTATACAAAAACACAGACGGCTTATGTCAGTGTAAGTAGGCTTTAACAATACTAATACTGTGATACTGACAGTTAGTTACAGTACAATTTAATGTATCGCAACACCAAGAGAAAAATAAACTGATTCAACATTCCCATTGTCTTTCATAAGGAAGAGGGATTCCAAATATTCTGGCCGAGGGCGGATGCCAGATGAAATTGCCAGAAGGACTTCTGCCAGGTTCAGCAGAGGCTGCTGATCTGTACCTGCAAGAGACGGGGGAACCTGACCAGGGAGTCCGTGTTTGGCACCAATCCCTTTCAGACTCTGGAGGAGCAGCAAAATGCTGAACAACTGTTTAACACAGCATACCCAGACATTGGGAGTCTGTTTCTGGGGATTTCCACCGGGCGCGTTACAGCAGAAGCAGGGCTCCACCGCGGTTTTGCTGCGTCTTCTGCCCGGCGTCAATTCACACCGGGCGCGTTATAGCAGTGTCACGTCAGCTTAGCGAGGCGGTCATATACACGCGAGATCACGCAATAATCCTGACCATACGGGAGACTGCGAGATCCCGTGATAAACTCTAAACTCTATTTATACAGTCTATGGATAAACTGTGTGTATAAAGTAAACAACAACAACAACAACAACAACCAACAGCTTACTTTGCTTCTCTGACGTGAAAGATCTGTTGATCTGACCATCTATCCTTATAAAAACAATATGTTATGTCATAAATGATTGTATGATGTTCCACTTCAACAATCAGTCTCTTGTCGTCCGTGTCGCCGATCCTCTGAGACCCTTTGATTGATTGATTGATTGATTGATTGATTGATTGATTGCTGATCTGGTGCCCCGGTCATAACATAATGTTGATGTGAAGTACTTTTAGGCTGCATGAACTGCGTATTGTGTTTTATTTTGAAAGGGGGCAGAAGTGTTTTATGTTGATTCTGAGTCAGACTTCCTGTCAGGTGCGATCTGCTCTGTTGAGATTTACGCGGTTTGGCAGCGTCTCGCGGAGAAATAGAAGTCCTACCTAATGCTCGCATAGAGACGCTGCTGTAACGTTACGCAGCGCGCCCGGTGGAAATGCTCTCATTGATTAGAGTGTTACCTATTTGCGAACGCGCCGCTGACGTGACGCTGCTGTAACGCGCCCGTTGGAAATCAGGCTTTATACACTGCAAATTATTTGGTTCTTAAGATAAAACAAAATTAGATTTAGAAGTGTTAGATCATTTATCTTGTTTTAAGAGTTCATTTCTTATTTTAAGTGTTCAACATGCTTATTTCTAGATTTTTATAATCTAATTTTAAGAAATCTTGTCAAGTGAAATTATATGTCCATGCAGCAAGATCATTTCCCTCAGATTTAGTGTTTTTATCTTTTTACCTTTTTTGCATTTGAGCATGAAATATTTTAAGTTACTGCACTGTAAACATATTTAAAATTGCAGTTTCATCATACCTGGTTAAGTGCACGGTCCTATATGTGGCCCTGTGGTAGTGTTGATGAAAAATTGTGGCCCCCCTTCAGCATTTAAGTTGCCTATCCCTGACCTAGAGGGAGATATGTTTTTTTGTTAGTTATAATATAAATCCTATTTTGTTTTGTTCATCATTTCTTTTAATGTGTTATTCTGCAAGTTGGTTGTTTTTGTGTTTTAAATAAATGAGAATGTGTTTGTAATCTTTTGTTGACTGAGTACTCCTTTGTTTCCTGAGTTATGTGTTTGGGTCAAAGTGCTAGTTCTATTAGTTAATACATACCACACAGACACGAATACAGTTGTTTTGTTTTAACACATTCAAACCATGAAAATGATACTCCCTCTTTGTCTGTACACCTGCAGCCTTTTGGCTGTTTTCAAATGAACAAAATGCAAGGGTCCATTACTGGGTCTGACATGACCACTGTTGACTGTATGGCAGGGTGTGTTTTACTGTAATCTCCAGTGATCCTGACCAAGCACAACAGTGAGGAGGACCACCACATTGTCCGTCCAGGGTCCTCAGAAAGAACATTTAAGACACCAAACTGATGAAGACCTTCTACCACTCTTGTATTGGGAGCCTGCTGGCATTCTGTATCACGGTATGGTATGGGACCTGCACTGAGGCCGGCGGGAAGAGGCTTTGTTTTGTTTGTTTTTTAAATCTTTTATCATGATGAATGTAATTTAGTTTTTCAGTCAGTCTCTCTTCATCCTTATTTGTCTGTCCTGGTTGAATTGTTATCTTGTGAAGCATTGAGGTAACTGTTCCAAATAAGGTTAACATCTGAGTGCCAAGATACACACCAAGGACGGGAGAATAGTAGCCTGGCTAACACCAGACTAATCTCAAATGAGATCTAGTCTGGCAACCAGCCATTCATTTCTCCGTAGAGGAGGTGTGGTTTACGATCCTCCGGAGCCGTTTATTGGGCGCTTAGAATGTCTATCAAAAGCGTAGGTAGCTCTTAGCCAATCGTATCAGTTATACCAGATGACGTAGTAGAGCAACAGAAATGGATGTTTATTGTGTGTGTGTCTGTGACAGTGTGTTCAGACCGGACGCGTAGCGAATATTCGCGTCGCGTTACTCGCGCAAATTGATACGCGCGAGAATTGAATTTAATTCGCGTCACTCGCGCGAGTAACGCGACGCGAATTTTCGCCCAAGAGACTATTTAGTGCCAAATAATTGCCTCCATTTCATTCTGTCATCAACCATGGCTGACATTACAAGCATAGCGTCCCTGTACCTGCTCTGCCGTCGTGTCTGGGTGAATGACATCATCCGGAGGCACACTCAGCACGGAGAGAGGACCGCAGAGTACTTCCACCTTTTTCCTGTCCCTCCTGCCGACCCACTCCTCCTTCCTGCCTCTTTTCTCCTCTCTCTCATGTATGTATCTCGGACACTGTCGTCCAGAATCTCAACGCTGATAGGCTGTCCCGACACAACGTCACGCGAATATTCCGCCAAAGTTGAATTTATTGAACTCACGCGAATTCGCGTTGTTTCATTCGCGCCGCGAAATTCGCGTCAATCGCGGCATTCGTGTCGCGCGAAACCCGCGATTCGCGCCGCCGGCAAAAATTCGCGTCTATTCGCGTGTTTGCATTGACTTTGTATGTAATCTTGTCGCGCGAAATATTCGCTACGCGTCCGGTCTGAACGCACCGTGAGAGAGTGTTGCTTGCTGCTTTGCTTCTCCAGTTCTCGCTTTCTGCAAGATTTATTTTCACGCTTTATTCCCCCTCATGTCATTCAGCCACACACATCCACTGATTTTATGGGCAATAAACATGCTGCTGCGGGTCTCTTGGCGGCTCCGCTGTCCCCCAGCTCATAGCGAGATCACCGGCGTTACGGTAGCGCCGCTAGCGGCTATTAGCCCCACTACCTTAACGCCGGTGATCTCGCTACGAGCCGGGGGACAGCGGAGCCACCGAGAGACCTTTCGCCTTTCAACTTTCGCTCTAAACTATTTAAAACACCATCTACAGCTAAAGAGAGTTTCGCGTCTGCTGCAGCCATGTTGGATCCGTAAGAAAACTACAAGCTTCCGTCTGCCGGGTACTACGCGACATCGTCTTGCCGTCCCTCCCCGTTTTGTGATTGGATCCCTAAAACAGGGCTAAGAAACCTCCCTGGTTTCCAGACCCTTTGGCAGTTCGAAATGAAATTGAACGCGCAAGGCAGTCTGGGTATACCCAGGCTAGCCATTATTAGAACTACTGGCATCAGATTGTCTTGAAGATGATTTTTTACTAGCGATTGAGACCATATTGTTGTCCTGAAAATTTTTTCTGAGGTAATAAATCAAGTCAGAAGTTTGCAAATTTTGCACTTAAATGAATGGGCAGATTTTTTTGCAGCCAAACTTAGCACCCCCTGCTGGAATTTTTGGTAGATTGCAGGCTTAAGGCACTTCCTGGTTGGCCTCCATGCTCAGACACGGAGATTGCTGCCTGGTGAGGGCGTGACACAGAAAAAAACAGGAGAAAAAACGGAGAAGGCAGAAAAACTCCTTACTGCTATAAAACACACTGTTCTCCAGTTAGCACATGATTAAGAGTTTTCTATGAACATTGTGTTTCACTGCTAACAGTAGCTTTCACCAAACGAGTACCTACCCCGAAGACGCCGAAGTTGGTCGTAGGAGAAGCTCCGTCAGAGTGTTTTCCTCAACTTTTAGAACTATTCTGGTGAGTTAGCTTAGCTCAATTAGCACTATCATTGCGAATCAATGCATTGAAAAATAAATAAATAACCAGTCAGAATAGTCAATAAATGTTTAATCATAATGGAGGTGTGTTTTTCATAAAATTGTGACGATGTGATGGCTTTATATTGATTATTTTGAGTGTTTAGCACTTTTTTTCCTCCCGGGCTGCTAATTCAGCCACGGCCTGCTAACAAGGCTATGCGCAGCTCACTTACTGTAGCTGTTGTAACCCCAACTGCGAGCAATGCAGAGAAATGCTATGGTGTTTACATTCAATGTGTTACAAAGTAGCCTACGGTATATTTTTCATGATTCAAGCTGCATAAATTACAATTTATTTCATGTGTTAAAAAAGGGGAATATTTCATTCATATGTATAGTTTAACTAGTTAAAATGCAATTTGTTTTTTTTATTTTAAAATCAAGGACATTAAGGGAAAAAGACATTTAAAAAGTGTTAAAGTCAATTGTTGAGTTAATGCTCTCACTTATTAAATGTTATTTGTTTTGTTTTTCATGTATGATGGGCAAACGTGATGTTTTTGTGTATTGTTTATTGGTCATGTATTTTGCGTTCCGGCATTGATTGATTGTGGGCGTGTCGAATAAAAGGGCCATCAGACACAGCTGCAAGTGGTTGATGTCATGATGACACAGAGACAGCAAATCTCAGTGTTTCACTCTGATTGTTCTTGTTCGGTGTTGCTTATCTCGCCACTTTAATCTGGAGCTGTTAAGTTAACTCTGCTAACATCAATAAAGGACAGTTGACAACCAAGATAAACTGATAACTGAATAAAACTGACATCATAACTGAAGGTTGACAACCGAGAAACATTCAAAGTAAAATGGTTCAAACCGAAAAGACAAACAACTTTAAGTGAATTTAAAAGAGTATCACTGAGAAACCACATTTATTATTTTTTTCCTAAAACAAAGTGCACTTTTTCTTTTATTCTTTTCCTAATTTTTTTGAGGTATTGAAATACTTCAATTTTGGTTGTTTAAATATTTTTTTTGTGGTATATTTGAGTTAATTATTTTTACATGAAGATATTTCTACTTTAACAGAAGGTAAATGAAACTGAACATGATATTTACATAAAGATCATTTTCTTTTTCATAAAACTTTGATCCGGTGTGTTGTGTTGATTGGAGGTCTTATTTACTCCTTTACAGGGCCTGCTACTGCCAATCTCCTTTCCCAAACCTAAAAGATCAGTGAGCGTGAATCTGAGTAAACCTGTGATAATTCTGAGCTGTATGGTCCTAGGTCTAAGATTTTTTGATTCTGACCCCAGATTTAGATATTGTAGATATTATACTTAGGTCAGCAGCATAGATCTCTTCTATAAGAGAGAAGGACACACGTCCAGGTTACACTTTTATACATACAACTCAGGGTTCATACGGTCATGAAAAACCTGGAAAAGTTATGGAAATTGAAAATGCAATTTCTAGGTCCTTGAAAAGTTATTGAAAAATAAAAGCCTCTGTAACTGCCAACATGCCGGGGAAATGCAGTTTTAACAACCAGTGGCTTTTTAAGGAGAAATATCAACTGTGGCTACAAAAAGACCCTGACCAGAGACAGGCAAAATTATGTTTTTTCTCAAAGTCCTTCGACGTGAGTGGCATGGGAGAAGTGGCCCTGCTGAGCCAAATGAAAGGATAAAAACACACGGCAGCCACAGACCGCTGCAGAAGCAACTCAGTCAGCCAGTTTTTTCCCGCACCGACGACCGCTGCTGTGGCGGCGGCACTGCCGATGGTCGTTGTTGCTGCCTCTGCAGCAAGGCAAACACACCTGGATGCCTCTGCAACAACAGAAGTTCTTAAGGCTGAGGTATTGTGGGCATTGAAAGTTATGAACTCACATTACTCGTACAAATCGTCGAAAGATGTATCTCGTCTTTTCCAAGCTATGTTTCCAGACAGTCAGGTTGCAAGGAAATTTGCATGTGGAGAGAAGAAGTGCAGCTATGTGTGCACATACGCGCTTGCACCGTATTTTAAGAGGCTTATACTGAAGGAGGTGTTGCAACAAATGGCATATGTTGTATTATTTGACGAAAGTCTTATGTGTTAGACTGTGGGATGGACCAGAGGTCAAAACTAAATACATTGATTCTGAATTTTTGGGGCACTCATCTGCGGCCAGTATAGTTCAAAAACTGGGCAAAATGCTATCAGAGATGGGGCTGCGCAATCTCCTGCAACTGTCCATGGATGGACCACATGTCAACTGGAAAGTTTTTGAACTGACTCAAAAGAAGATGAATAAGCAAGTGGACAAGGGGCTTCTCAACATTGGCACATGTGGTCTACACATTGTTCATAATGCATTTAGAGATGGAGCGAAAGCTACAGGCTGGGAAATTAAGCACACCCTGTCCAGCCAGTACTGGCTATTTCATGACTGCCCCGCTCGCCTGGAGGATTTTGGATGGATGCAGCACTGCAATGCTTAAGTTTTGCAGGCACCGCTGGCTTGAAAACGTAAATGTGTCTGACCGTGCTTTGCAGCCTTGGCCCCACGTGAAAGCATATATAGCGCTGGTGCCCAAGGGAGAGCTAACAGATCCGAAGACTCAATCTTTTGAGGTTGTAAAGAGCAGTACACAGGATCCTCTTTTCATCCCAAAAGTGATGATCTTCAACAGCATCGCAAGAAAGATTGCCCCCTTCCTGACGCTGCACCAGACTGATAAGCCTATGTTACCCTTCCTCAGCGAGGACATCTACAAACTGATGAAAGGTAGGCTAGGCATTCTCATTTGATTGCACTGTATTACTGTATTAATCAGCGACGTTATTCCTGTTAACACTCCATGTTTGTGGTGTGTTTGGTGAGGTGTAGGCAATGGTAAATGTGTTTTAATAAGAATTCAATTTGCAAATAAAATATAGCAAGGTGTATCAAATGTGGTTCGATTTAGAGGCACAGACTACAGTGGTCCAACTGAAATGCGTTACATTTTTGGAGAAGTCATTGAAAAGTTATGGAAAACCATTACTAAAAAAATGTACGAACCCTAAATGCTTTTATACACACAACTAAAATGCTTTTATACATACAACTGAAATGCTTTTATACACACGACTGAGAAGCTTTCACACTATGCTCACACGCATTACTGAAATGCTCTCATAAATACTACTGAGATTTCAGTGTAAAAGGAAGACTGCTTCGGAAGACAAGTTGGAGCGGCTTTGGAGCGCACATGTCGTCCCAGGAGCTCTCCAGTCATTTAACAGAAGCTGCTGCATTACTGAACAACATTTTGGCATCAGCAGAGACAATTCGAACATTGTTTCATGCAACAGACGGGCAACAGTCATAGGTTGCCTCGGGCCGACACGGTGGAAAGTTGACTGATGTCGCTTTTCCCATCTCGCGGCCGCAACTGCCAGCTGCTGGTCTGGTCTGTACTTCCGTGCCAGCTCAGCAGAGCTTGATACCGCCACACAGAAGTCCGGACTGGACCACACCGCGGCTGGCTGTGGCGTGCCGTGGTAACAAGAGCACAAAGTTGGCAGTTGCCTGAACTCCTTTATCTAACTGTGCACTCTGTTGTCAATAAACCATTCCACTTGGTAGAACACAATCTGCAGATCTCACGTGGGCTTTTCAGCAGAACTCTAAACATATTCTGCTCTTTAATGCAAATGTCATCCATACTGGTAAAAACAAGTGGCAACAATAAAATACAAATAGAGAAGACATGTCATTGATTAAACACAACCAAAACTGATTTCACTTGTTTCAAATCATGTGACACAACCAATATAAGCCAGTTCAGTGAAACCAGCAAACCGGTTGTTGAAAGAGGGACGGAGAAAGTCTAACAATGGATGGAAGAACTATGTGAGAGGATGAAGTCGAGTCCGTATCCGAGGTGGAAGACGAGGAGGAAGAGGACAAAGAGTAGAAATATCTGAAATTGGAGCAACAGTCATCGACCATGTTCTTGTCCATGGACTGACATTGAGGGAAGCAGGACTTACCGTGTGTTCAGACCGGACGCGTAGCGAATTTTCGCGTAGTTGAATTTACTCGCGTCACTCGCGCGAGTAAATAACTCGCGAATTTTCGCCCAAGAGACTATTTAGCGCCAAATAATTCCCTCCATTTCATTCTGTCATCAACCATGACAAGCATAGCGTCCCTGTACCTGCTCTGCAAGTCCGAGATACGTCGGAAAACACGCCGTCGTGTCTGGGTGAGTGACATCATCCGGAGGCGCACTCAGCACGGAGAGAGGACCGCAGAGTACTTCCACCTTTTTCCTGTCCCTCCTGCCGACCCACTCCTCCTTCCTGCCTCTTTTCTCCTCTCTCTCATGTATGTATCTCAGACACTGTCGTCCAGAATCTCAACGCTGATAGGCTGTCCCGACACAGCGTCACGCAAATATTTCGCCAAAGTTGAATTTATTGAACTCACGCGAATTCGCGTTGTTTCATTCGCGCCGCGACATTCGCGTCAATCGCGACATTCGCGGCATTCGCGTTGCGCGAAACCCGCGATTCGCGCCGCCGGCAAAAATTCGCGTCTATTCGCGTGTTTGCATTGACTTTGTATGTAATCGTGTCGCACGAAATATTCGCTACGCGTCCGGTCTGAACGCACCGTTAGAGTGCAACCCAATTTGAGCCGATTTTCTGTGTCCACCATAGGACATTCAGAGAAGAGAACAGGTACAGTTTACTACTGTAATTTTGTAATTGCAAATTTACTGTACTACACTACATGAACCAGTTTCAATAGACATTTGTAAAGTACATCACTGTATGTATTGTACTGCATGAATATTTTTTGGAACTGCACATCTACTTTTTGTAGAATGGCAAGGCAGCTAGTATATTTACTCGGGAGCAAGAGGCTGTTATAGTTGGCATCGTCCTTCAAAAAAACCTAACACGACTCAGAGAAATCCAGGAACGAGTGATACAAGACAATTTCTGATCAATTTTGAGCTATGTTTTTATTAATCAAATTCATGAGTTTTCTATTTTTTGGTGTATTGTTTACTGAATGCTTGATAGTGTTTATCGTTTTGATCGCTTTGTTCATGATTTGAGAGCAGTGTCTGGTTTTGAGCACAGGTAAATCTGTTTTGAGGCGAACGTTTCATTTTGAGCACAGCTGAGGTTTTGTGTTTAATGTTTTCAGAAAAATGGAGCAAGGTTTCAGAAATTGTGTTTTAGCAATTGAGAAAAACTGTAATTATTTGTGGATAAAATGTACAAGTTTAAATAATTTGCAAGTACAATTTTTCTGTTAATAGAATTATACATATAAGTTAATGTTGCAAACTAATTGGAAATATATATTTGTTTGAGATATTTTTGAAATATATTCATAACAATATAAGAATAACTTAATAAGCAATTAAATAAATGTTTTCTATTAAATAATTTATATGAACAATAAAACTGTATTAACAATAAAATTGTTAGGTGTGTTTAAATTTGTGTTTCTTTTGTATGTTATACCTTATAATGAAATAATTCAACTAGATTTTTTGAAATAGTGCTTTTATTGAGATTTTAACATACAATATATACTATATTTAGGAATAATGACAAAATACAAAAAAAAAAGATTTATAGAAATATAAATGATGAGCTTAATATTATTCAATTATTTTAACAAGTTTATTCATTGAATAAAAAAACTGCTGTTAATTGTTTTGTGCTGCCACCTTCTGGTCAAACAACATCAAACCATTTTATTCCTTAAGTTTAAATCCTTTTCCTTTTTTCTTTTTCTTCCAGACAGTTTGGTTTGGTCTGACGTTTGGTTCCAGTGCATAGTCTTTAAAGGTCTCTGACCTCGGAGCTGTACGTCTCCTAGCTCCTCTGTAGCTTGTATACTCTGTTTCTGAGTGGAATGTTGAAGGATGAGACATACTCAAAAGACGTGGAAACAGAGGCTCTGAAGCAGCTGTGAAGAGGATGAATATCTGAAACCCCTGAAAACACAAGAAGAAGCTGGAGGGTTTGTTTCTGGTTTACACCTAATATTCTTCATTAATGATATAGAAGAAAAACAATGAGAATAATGTTTAATCATCAGTCTGAGGACTGCAGTTGCCAAGAATTACAACAAACTCAAAACCAAATTCCATCCATCCATCCATTTTCTTCCGCTCATCCAGGCCGGGATGAGCAAACTCCCATCCAGAAGTCTCGTCAGGGTAAAGAGCTGGTTCCACAGCCAGGACAAAAGCCGCATTGTTCCTCCTGAATCTGAGGCCAGAGCCTCCTTTCCAGCACCCTGGAATAAACTTTCCCGGTGAGGCTGAGCAGTGTGATTCCACAGTAATTGGAACACACCATCCAGTCCCCCTTTTTAAAAAATGGGAACCACCACCCCGGTCTGCCACTCCACTGGCACTGTCCCAGACCTCCACGCCACACTGAAAAGGCGTGTCAACCATGACAGCCCAACAGTGTCCAGAGCCTTCAGCATCTCAGGGCGAATCTCATCCAACCCTGGCGCCTTGCCGCCGGGCAGCTTTTTAAGTCTTCCCCTCAGTTTTCAGACTCTGCCTCTTCTGCGGAGGACTTGTTGGCTGGATTAAGGAGTTCCTTAATGTGCTCCTTTCTGCTGCTTCCGGAGACCCCTCCACCAGCCAAGACCGAAAGGCCTCCTTCAGCTTGACGGCCTCCCTCACCGCTGGTGTCCACCAGCGGGTTCTTGGGTTGCCGCCACAACAGGCAATGACGACCTTCAGACCACAGCTCCTACCAGCCGCATCAACAATTGAGGCTTTGAACATGGCCGATTCGCTGCACAGCTAATATATCAATATGTACACCAGACCAACTTTTTAAACATGACAAAGCCTCCAAAAAGCCAATTTATTTCGCAGCAATAATAATAATAATAATTTATTCAATTCCAATAGGGTCCTCATCGACCCTTGCAGTCGATGCTTGGACCATAATAATTGAATAATAAATATCAAACTACATTGGTTATAAGTATACACAGTAAAATATATTAAATATTACAAATATTTAGCATTCACTTTGCATCAACACAAAAGGGATCAAGTGATTATAGTAATAATAATACTAATAATAAAAATATAAAGCAAATTAATAAAAAAGCTTAATAAAAACCCCTCAAAATTGAAAAAGAAAAAATGCTATATTTTTGTAAATCTTAAAAGCGTGTAACAGACATATTAATTTGGAAATTAAACAATTTTCCAGAAAATTTAGAAATAAACCTCTGAAGCGTTCATATTATTAACTATTAATTATATTTATTAAAGCTAAATATTATTTTATTTTTTATTTTTTAAAAAGTGCTAAAACCTTTAATCATTCAATTTAAATCCTTTCTCTGTTGTCTTTTTTCTTTCAGACCGTTGAACGTTTGGTTCCAGTGCATTTTGGGACATGTGGTTCTTTTCCAGTGGTCGTCTGAACTCCAAGCTCCTGTGCAGCCTGTATATTGTTTTCTGTTTCTCTGAGGGGGAGGTTATCAGATGACACGTACTGACGGCATGTGGACATGAAGGCTCTGAAGGACACTGTCCTGGCTGTGAAGAGGACAAATATCTGAAACCCCTGAAAACACAAGCAGAAGATGAATGTTTCTTTCTGGTTTTCACCATATTCTTCATTCACGATTAAAAAAAAAAGAATCAATCAATCTCCTGAGGAATATTACATTATTCTCTACTTTTTTCATTATATACATTGAACAACAATGGATTTTTAATTTGTTAAATGATTCATGAAAACTTGGACCCAGGAAATTTTATACTACATGTTAATATAGTTGTAAAATAAAAACGAGCACACCTGTGTGGTCGTACAGACGCAGAAAAGGATGCTGAAGACCAGGTGGGCGGAGCCTTTAGTGACGAGCACCAGGTAGCCCATAGTCCAGGACAGACCCAGTAACACAGCCAGAGAAAAACTGGTGAAAAACTTCTTCCACAAAGAGGAAGGTCTGGTGCTTCAGCATGAAAAGAGATAAAAACATGTAACATGTAAGCTGACAATACACTGCAGTTACTGTCAGAGCTTTCTCCAAATATTCCAACCTTATTCTAAAAAATATTACACTATTTTCAAAATATTACATGTAATTTGTTCAATGTGAATGCTTTTTCACTCAAAATATTACATCTTATTTACTCAAATGTTATTCTCTGCTTTTTCCTCTCTTGCTTTTTCCTCAAAATATTCCTTTTTTTTATTCTTGCATTTTCTTCTAAAAAAAATTACCATTTCTTTTCACAAAAAGCCTGCAACTTTAAATAATAAAAATATTACACCTTTTTATTAAAAAATGTTTTTCCCTCAATGTATTGTTTTTTATATATTACACCTTTCTTTAATAAAAATATTACAACGTTTATCGTAAAATATTTCATTCTAAAAAAAATCAAATGTTATTCTTAAAATATTGTTTTTTTACTCAAAAATATTACGACTTTTACAAAAAATGTTACGACATTTTAGAAATATTACATTTTATTTCACAAACTATTTTATTAAAATATTTCTAGATATATTATGAATATTATTAATTCTCCCTACTTCTAAGTTATTCTCAAGAAATGTATTATTATTTCTGAAATGTTCCATTCTTAAGGCTTTAAAAAAAATATCAATCTTGAAATCCCAACTCTCAAAAAACATATTTTTTCCTCTGTTTTGTGACATCGATGTTGTTCAAAAGTCTTATGATAAAGTCGTTACCTGCAAATAGTCAGCGATGTCAGAACCAACAGAACCACGTTGGAGAACAGAATCAGAGCGAGTGGAAGGAGGAAACCCCAAAACATCGGCTTCCCAAAGTCAAACTGTTTGTTCTTATCCAGAGCTGCGAGCCAGCAACTAGAAGGTGAAAATAAAATCTTATATTTAATGATAATATTAATAACAGAAGATTATTAAAATCTAGATTTACCAAACAAACCAACTAGTTTAAGAAAAAATAACACAAATCACATCAGAAATGAAAATAAATAATGAAATTAATAATAATAGTAATGGACCCACAATTCCTCCTGTCTGTATCCGAGCGGGTCGTCCATGCTGTAGGAGCCTCCCAGTGTGGATGCCATGGCGATGGCTGGGACTCCTGACAGGAAAAACAGTTTAATATTATTTTACTTATTTTATTTAACATTTCTTCAGAAAACAACCAAAACATATTTTTTTTCTTCTGATTTTTAAAAAGTTGTTGTTCGTAGTAGTATTACATCAGCCATCAATTATTACTATTATTTTTATAATTATTATTAGTATCTGTAGAAGTATATTGGGCGGATTATTTTACCAATTATTTATTATTATAATTATCATAATGGACATCCTATTATACAACACATTTTTATAACTGTTATTCTATTTTTCTTGTTATTATTACAGTGGACAATTTGTTATATTGTGAGTTATTGTTTTTATTATTTCAAATATTGTTATTGATAACTAATATCATAATTATCATAAATGTTATGATTGTTATTTCTATAAAATAATTATAATTATTTTTTGTATTATTGTTACAGTGGACAGACAGTGGCAGTATAACATACATTTTTAAATTATGATTATAATTACTGTTGCCTGGAGGATTAGCATAAAGCCGTACCCCATCCCACAGTGACACTGAGGGGAGTCCAGTATGGAGGCAGATTTCCTGGACTGGATGTATCCGGCTGCATCCGGACCATCAGCACCAGCTGCATGCCGTACAGGAAGTTCCACAAGAACGTGGCTAACAGGAAGAAATGAAGCAGAGCCGCCACCGCCGTACACGAGCCTCCATCTGGCTCCATGTGTTCGTCAGAGTCCAGGACCGTGTTGGTCTGATTGTCGACCTCCACCGGACTGGCGTACTGTCGGCTGGAGTTGACAGCTCCAGAGAGGAAGGTGAGGATGAAGGCCAGCAGGCTGATGCAGATGCTCAGCAGAGCGAGCTTCGAGTTCTTATTAGTCTCACGCTCATCAGACTTTCTCTGAAAGCTGCAGCAGAGATGAATTAGAATTCAAGTCGAAGTTATCATATTTAAAGCATAACATTTAAATAATAAAGATTAAGTCTCAAAGTCTTCACATTTTATAAATAAAGTAACATTTGGTTTTGGTTACATTTTGGGACTAAACTCATAACATTTTAAGAAAAAAGTTTTAACCTGTCAAGAATAAAGTCACAACATTTTGAAAATAAAGACATGACATTTCCAGAATGAAGTCGTAAAAGTTTGCAAATAAACTCGGAACATTTCAAGAATAAATGCGTAACATTACAAGAATACATTATTAGCCTTTCAAGAATAAAGGCAAAGTATTTCACAAATTTTATGATCGGACCAGAGGTGAATGTTAGGATCATTTGTGGACTTTAACTGATGTGGAGCAGGATTTTATCCACCCTCCACCCTTTTGGCCCTCTGGCAAGGGACAGCCAGAGCTCTGCCCTCCATTTTGTTCTCTGATAAGGAACATCTCTCCCAGGTTTGCCTTGCGTTTATGACTCCAACAGATCACATCATTGGTCAAGAGACCTGTGACACCACATGGGGTCTTCTGTTAAAAGAGAACAGAGTCTTCTGATCTCCCTCTTTGTCCACTGCTCCCCGGAGCAGCAACACCTCCATCTCCTCAGGAGGGGACCTAGAGGACTGGATTCAACAGCCCCCACCTCCTTCCCCAACCCCGGCAGAGATCCTCTGCATCTGAGGGTGAGACTTTCTTCAGCAAATCTCCTTTTCAAATAAGGAATTCAGAAAAAACTGTAACTCTGATTTACCCTGCACATCAAGGTTGCATTAATGAACACAAAGTTCATTGCAACTGTCAGAGAAAGCTTCATCAAACAGCAAGGATGAACCTGCAACTTAATTTGCAAGGCAGCAATTTATTGAAACTCAGCCTGAAATCAAACTTCCTTTCACGCCCTCCATCGAAAAGAATTTTCTTCCCCTTTTCCAGCTGGACTGTGAATAATGTCACTGGGCTTAGATAGGAAACCAGCAAGGACTTTAAGTACAAAGGATTTGACCTGTAATCAATGATTTCGTTTATATGTGTGTTTTTAAGTATATTTGTTGTGATATTTGTGGAACTACATCATTCAAAGTTGTATGTTAATTTTGCTTTATACAGACAGTCAGTCTTATATGCAAACTAACTTTACTAACTTTGGATTTGCTGACACACTGAGTTACACATCATAAACTTCAAATTGGCTTTAACAAACACACTTTGTAAAGCTGAACCTCAGACACACACACACACACATGCACACACTATGAGGGGTATTTTATGCCAGCACACTATACTAAAACGCCTTAAACACGTCACCTGTGCCTGCATAAAGACTGACAAATAGGCGTGCGTACAGACACGTGTATTGCGAGTACACCAGATAATAAAGGGGTGATGGGTGAAAAGTGTCATGCCACATGCGAACAAGCGGACGCCTGTGCGCACGCTCGTCTCAATGTACAAATAATTATTTACTTTATGACGACGAACTTTGAGTTAAACAGCTGCTTCGCTTCACAATTCAAGCAATCCATGTATTACCAAGAGAGATGATGAGACAGTTTAGGCTGTTTCAAGTCTACACGTGCGCATGTTAAGGTGTCTGAAGCATTGGCTTTCGGACAATAACACACACGCGTTAACGGGTGTCACGCGTGTACGCCTATAACAGTATATCAGGACTGGACCTTTGCTCAGGCGCCAAACTGAGGAAGAGGCTGACAGTTATTCATTTTCTAGGTTTTGCCTAGGCGGCACTGGTCCACCCATTTTACTCACTGGCCCACCCAGCCAAGTTTGATAAAAACATATTTTGTTACAAAAAATATAAACATGTATGTAAAAAAGGAAATAAATGTATAATTGTATTTGTAACCCGGCCCGTCTGGGATGAGCCTCTCCACACCCTGGAACTCTGCAAATTCTCTCTTGTGTTTTTTATGATGATGTAGGGCGGAGGAGGGACCAGTCGGACACGGGTAGTTGTTATATTTGCGGCTCGGACCGCGTCGTGCTTTATTTCTCAACGGCTGGCAGCTCAACCTTAAACAGTACAAGTAAAGACTGAAGGAAAGAAAGTCTAAAGGCCAGTGTTGGGTCCTTACTGGTTTCCACACTTACTGGTTGCCGTAGGCTATGATCTGCGCATTTTCTGTTACGCATGAGCTGTCCGTGGTACTGAAACAACAATCGCCGTTAATGTAAGAATTCTGTCTGATGCAGGCCTATGTTATGCTGTGCGTTAACACCTTATCTACTGTTTGGGTTCATCTGTAGTCGGCACTTGCAATAAAATGATTTATTGTGCCGTCTATTGTTTGTCTATATTTGCCATTTTTATAGTTCTAAATTTTTACGAGTCCTTTTCCTGGGAAAAGATGGTCCATCCACTTTTGTACTGGCCCACCCGAAATATTATTTCTGCCTTCGCCACTGACACATAGTCTCAGGTTCATATCGGATTGTTTATAAGAAAGCATAACTTATAGATGAAGTCAGAGACTATCTCGTATGTACCAGATAAACTTAAAGTTTTTCCAGCCAAAACCTGAGGCTTAATTAGGCTGTTTTGAGACAAGTGCCTGATGCACAATACAAAGGGAGGTGAAAGTCAGCAAAATGCAGCATAAACAAAATGTTTTACCTTATTGGTTAACTACAAATGCCTGTAAAACATAATGGGACCGTGCATAGGTGCCGAATTGAATTAAAATGACCATGTACCATTGAATAATGACTGAATACATAAGCTTAAGCAACAAAAATATTGTTTATTTTTGTTCAAGTCGCATTTATGATAACGCCCTTTATTTCTGTTATTTAACTCCCATATAAAACAAAATTCAAGGACTGCATTTTTTCACCTACGAAATATTACAAAAAATAGACACATCCTGTCCCAAAAGGATGAAAAATTAGTTCCTGCTTTTGTTACTTCAAGGTTAGATTACTGTAACTCCTTTCTGTGAGGCTGCTCCAATAAACCCCTTAAAACTCTTCAGTTGGTCCAGAATGCTGCGGCTCATGTGCTGACGATACTATACTATAAGTGCACCCCATATGACGAGAACCAAGAAAGAGATCATATTTCTCCTGTTCTAGCTTCGCTGCACTGGCTCCCTGTAAAATCCAGAATTGAGTTTCTTCTTTTCACATACAAAGCTCTAAATGGTCAGGTACCATCATATCTTTTTTTCTTTTTTTTTTTTCAAAACTTTGTTTATTGAATTTTCATCACATAAATGACAGTTATAGGAAAACAAGTGTCGAGTTTTTCATTAATATAATCATCATAACACTCAAATGAAGACAGACAATGTACAAGACACTTGTATGTAAATATATAAACAAACAAACAAATGATAAACCAAACAAAAACAACAACAAACAAAACAAAAAACAACAACAAAGCAGGTCACCTATACTAAATGAACAATTAGACAGTTACACAAATGGCATTAAAGTTATCAAAGTCACATTAAAGTGTATCACATATATCTGTACAAAGCATGTCATTAAAACAGATCAGACCATGGACAGAGGTTGTTTGTCAGTTTGGGATATTAGGAAAAGTCAACTTATTTGCATACTCAAAAAATGCCCCCCATGTTTTCCTGAAAGCAGCAGATGATCCCCTCAGTGTACAACGAATTTTCTCCATGTTAATAAAGTAAAAAATGTCCTTTATCCATTCATGGCAAGTTGGCGGGGTCCTGGATTTCCATTTCATAAGAATAAGACGTCTAGCTAAGAGGGTTACAAAAGCTACCAGGTTCTTCTTATAATTTGGTACAGCAGGTATGAGGGTGACCCCAAATAGGGCAGTGACTGCAGACGGTGTAAAAGAGACTGAGGTGATCTGTGAGATAGTATTAAAAATCTCAAACCAAAAGGTATTCAGGGAAGGGCACGCCCAAAGCATATGAAAATAGGTGGCTGGGAACTGGCGACATCTGTCACAAATAGGATCAACATCATCATATATTTTAGACAATCGGACTTTAGTAAAATGATAGCGGTGAAGAACCTTACACTGTAGCAACCCATGCTTAGCAGATATGGAGGAAGAATGGACTCGCCGCAGACACTCATCCCAAACATCA
The DNA here is from genome assembly GCF_030273125.1 of Centropristis striata. Classification (NCBI taxonomy): domain Eukaryota; kingdom Metazoa; phylum Chordata; class Actinopteri; order Perciformes; family Serranidae; genus Centropristis; species Centropristis striata. The sequence goes on from NC_081540.1 coordinate 17,436,477, forward strand.
TCCGCAAATTCACATTGTAAATCATTCTCCCATAGCGTCCTAATAGTACGGAGTGGGGCTGGGTTTAAAGAGTGAATGAGATTATACAGCACCGAGATCATGCCCCTCGCAGCAGGCAACGGGGACAAGAATGGGTCTAGGCCAGTAGGTTCTGGTAAATTAGGAAAGCTGGGGTAAACATTTCTAACAAAACTACGAATCTGTAGATATCTGAAAAAGTTATTTTTAGAAAGAGTGAACTTTTCTGAAAGCTCCTGGAAAGATGAGAATATGTCATCATTATACAGGTCCATGATTGTTCTAATACCCCGTGCCCGCCAGGAAGGGAACGCTCCATCTATTAGTGAAGGGTGAAATAACAGGTTAGGTGCCAGCGGGGCCAGTCGAGAAGGAGCCTGAAGGCCGAAATAACGTCTAAACTGTCTCCATATCTTTATCGTAGATTTAACTATTATACTTTTTGAATAGGGTGAAATGGGGTGACTTACAGGAGCATGAACAAGTGCAGACAAAGAAGCTGGTTTGGCAGACATGGATTCCATAGCTATCCATATTGGGGGAGAAGTGGAGCCCTCAAAATGAAGCCAGAACTGGATTGCTCTGAAGTTACAGGCCCAGTAATAAAATCTAAAATTTGGCAATGCCAGACCCCCCTGAGATTTTAGTCTCTGAAGCAAAGATTTGCGTAGTCTCGGGGGCTTCTTGTTCCAGATAAATTCAGCTATCAGTTTATCGATCTTGGAAAAAAAAGACTGCGGGAGAAAGATGGGGAGACATTGGAATAAATAGGAAAACTTTGGAAGGGTGTTCATTTTGATAGAGTTGACCCGGGCTGCGAGGGATAAATTTAATAGAGTCCAGCGCTCAAAGTCATTTTGCATCTTAGCGACCAACGGGAGAATGTTAGATTTAAATAAATCCTCAAATTGAGCTGTGACCCGAACACCCAAGTATACAAAACTATCTGAGGCGACTTTAAATGGAAAGTTGTGCAGTGGGAAACGTTTTGCTGCCGGGTTCAAAGGAAAAATCTCACTTTTGGTCAGATTAAGTTTATAGCCAGACACCTGGCCAAAGGAGGTAAATGTATCTAAAATAGTCGGGATTGAGATTGAGGGGTCCGAAATGTACACTAAAAGATCATCCGCGTAAAGCGAGACAGTATGCACAACACCATACCTAAGTATGCCTCTGATGTGGGGGTGAGACCGTAGGGCAACAGCAAGAGGTTCGATCGCAATAGCGAACAGGAGGGGACTTAAAGGACAGCCCTGCCGGGTGGAGCGGTGTAGAGGAAAAAGTTTAGAGAGGATGTTATTGGTTCTAATAGACGCTGTGGGTGAAGAGTATAAAAGTCTCACCCAGGAAATAAACTTATTGCCAAAACCAAACTTCTGTAGGGTATAGAAAAGATAATCCCACTCCACCCGGTCAAAAGCCTTCTCTGCATCCAGCGAAATTAAGACTTCTGGTGTGCATGACGAGGAGGGATTGTATAGGATGTTAAAAAGTCGCCTGAGATTAGAAAAGGAATATCTACCACGAATAAATCCTGTCTGGTCGGGAGAGATTATGGAAGGGAGAACTGATTCAAGGCGCGTGGCAAGGAGTTTAGACAGAAGTTTTAGGTCCACAGATAACAAACTTATGGGTCGATAACTTGTGGCTAGTAGGGGGTCCTTATCTTTCTTTAAAATAAGTGAGATTGTAGCCTGCATGAGAGTCGGTGGGAGTTTAGATAACAAAAAAGATTCATTAAACATGTCGATTAAAATTTGGGCTAACTTGTCAAAAAATTTCCTATAAAATTCTATTGGAAACCCATCTGGACCTGGACATTTCCCCACTTGCATGGAAAAAACTGCTTGTCTAAGTTCAGCAATAGTGATTGGTTCTTCCAGAGTTTTAACAGAGTCAGGATCTACTCTAGGAATACTAAGAGAGCTAAAAAAGTGGTCGAGGGCATAAGAGTCAGTGGCATGTTCAGAAGAATATAAAGACGTATAGAATTGTCTGAAGTGTTCATTTATTAATTTAGGATCTGATGTAACACCTGATGAAGTTCTAATTTGTGGGATTTGGTGAGAGGACGCTGCCTGTCGTAAAGAGTGAGCAAGTAGTCGACTTGCTTTATCCCCATGCTCATAGTATGTGGATCTGGATTTCAGCAGGAGGTCTTCAACTTGAGCAGAAGCGAGGACCTCATATTCTGCTTTCAATGAAAGCCGTTCTTTAAATATATCAGGTGATGGGGAAGTAGCATAGGCATTGTCAAGCTGGACTAACTGTTGCTTCACTTCAGACATCTTTTTCCTCCTAAGCTTGCTTTCATAGCTTGAAAACGAAATAATTTCCCCCCTTAAATAGGCCTTCATAGCCTCCCAAATCACAGACATGGAGACATCGGGAGTCTTATTCAGCGATAGAAAATCATCTATTTGCTGTGAGATAAAACTCACAAAATTTTCATTGGACAGCAACCGTGTGTTCAGACGCCAAGGGGGACGCTCAACATTGTAGCCCTCAAATTGAAATTCCAAAATAACAGGAGCGTGATCCGAAATTACAATAGCATCATAAGAGCAAGCATGTGCTGATGATAAGAGATTGTTATCCAACAGAAAGTAGTCAATTCGTGTAAAGGTGTGATGCACATTGGAAAAAAAGGAATAAGCTCTCCCTGAGGGGTTAAAAAGGCGCCAGGGATCTGACATGGAAAATTCATCCATAAAGGATTGAATGACTTTGGCTGATTTTGAAGTTACTACATTTCTAGTGGAGGAACGATCTAAAGCTGGGTTGATCCAACAGTTAAAGTCACCACCAAGTATGGGGAGGTACGAGGGCATGTTGGTCAATTTAGAAAAAACCAATTTGAAAAAGGCCTCATTGTCCCAATTAGGACCATAAATATTAATGAGAGCAACAGGAACATTACATAACCGGCCAGTAACAATTATATATCTTCCGTTAGGGTCAGAGACTATATCAGAGCAAGTGAAATCGATTGACTTTCGAATCAGTATTGCAACACCTCTGGCCTTACCCTGGAAAGATGAATGAAACGTTTGTCTAACCCACCTACCACGCAGTTTGGCATGATCTGATACCTTTAAATGCGTCTCCTGAAGGTAGACAACATCTCCTCCTAAGTGTTGAAGATGATGGAGTACTTTGCTACGCTTAATTGGATGATTAAGACCCCTACAATTCCAACTTATAAATTTTAACCTCCTCCCGGACTGACAGAACTGGTTATTCTGAGCCATTGCACCTACCGATCTTGAGGTAAATATGTGTACAGATGTACTCAGTGACAAATGGATAGCCAATATAAAAATTAAAGTGAGGTGACCTAATGACATAAACATGACATAACAACAGAACGAAACGAGTAACCAGGAACAAGAGAACGACCCCTCCCACACGCCCCCCATCCCCTTGCATAAGCGTCTCCCCAAACGAGACGCGCGCTAGTCCCATTTTCTACCTAAACTCTCTGCTAAACCTAAACTAAAGCTCCGTCAGAGATATGCGACATACCACTGGGTTATTCGCTAAAGAGCGACAATATTATAAAGGAAAACACTGTATATTGTATCACTGATGATACCAAAATAGGAAGAAAGAAACAAGAAAAAACCAAAAAACCAAAAAGAAAACCAATAATAATAATAATAAAAATAAATAAATACATAAAATAGATAAAGACAGAGAATTAAAAATAATATAAATTAATTAATTAATTAATTAATTATTAATATAAATTAAAATATATAAGTAATACAAATTAACTACCAAATAGAAATAAAAATCAAACGAAACTGGCGCTATACCTTAGACCACAGCATCTGGGGTAACTGACTTCTTAATACTCGCATTGACAAAGTCCATGGCTGAGTCCGGATCATCAAATGTGTGCGTTGATCCGCCTGGTAGAGTTATCTTCAGGACGGCCGGGAAAAGAAGTCCAAACTTAGTACCGGGGCAGGAGTGGAGCTGTCGCTTCACCCCTGCAAAGGCAGCGCGTTTCTTGGAGACAGATGCAGTGTAGTCAGGAAAGATGAAAAGTTTTTTCCCCTCGTAGAGAAGCGGGGAGGCACGGGACATCTCACCCGCACGCCGCAGAATATCATTACGGACCTGGAAGTAGTGGATCCTGATAATGAAAGGACGGGGCGCCTCTCCGGCTTTAGGTTTCGCACGGAGGGTGCGGTGAGCCCGGTCAAGCAGTGGTATCTCATCCAACTTCAACATGTCCTTTAGGAGCTGTGCGATAAAGTTGGTCGGTCGAGGGCCCTCCACGCTCTCCGGGACACCAATCAAACGGATGTTGTTTCGCCTCGATCGCCCCTCTAGGTCCTCGCATTTGTCATTCAGTAGTTTCACCTGGGCTTTAAGGGAATCCACCGCTGAGTCCAGCCTGGACAGCTCGGTGCCGTTATCAGTGCATGCGCGCTCCAGCTCGAGCATGGTCTCGTCATGGGCGTTCAAGCGCTGCAGTATCGGCTCAACTGTATTCTCCAACTCTTGTTTTACCGACGATATCTCAGAACGAAGGTCAGAGGCCAGAGAGTCAATTCTTCCACATATGTCGCCTTTCATGGAGGCGAGCATTCGCTCGAGCCGGTCCCAGTTGGGAAAGTTAGCATCTAGCTTTGGTGGGGAGCTTGGGTCAGTCGAGGGCGAGGTCTTCGCGCGGCCTCCCCGTGATGACTCCGTCTTCGGCCGAGTAGAGGTCATAGTCAACTCGGGAGTGCAGAAAGTTTTCCAAAATCAAGTCGGGGAAAAATAACTTAAAGGTATCAACAGGTTTCTATTAATAAAAGACGCTCAAAAATTCAAAAATAGTCACAAACTCCAGGAGCAACGGAGAAACACGTCTTACATGGCGACGGTCGGACACGCCCCCCCACCATCATATCTTAAATAACTCATTGTGCCATATTACCCTTCTAGAGCAAAAATTCTAGGTTACTTGTGGTTCCTAAAGTCCTTAAAAGTAGATTTTCAGTTATCAAGCTCCTCTCCTGTGTAAACATCTCCCAGTCTCAGTACGGGAGGCAGACACCCTCTCTTTATTTAAGAGTAAACTTAAAACTTTCCTCTTTGGCAAAGCCTATAGTTAGGGCTGGCTGATTTGACTTGACTTAAAAGAGACATCCTAAATTCCCAACATGAATAAAGTCACAACATTTTAAGAATAAAGTCGCAACATTTTAAGTATACGATTTTCAAGATTTGAGGATGAAGTCCTAAAATTTTAGATACACAACATGTTTGATACAAAAGTCTTACTTGTCTTTAAGGTGGTGAATTATCGTAACAACCAAACCCAGAACAGAAAAAGAAAGTCCAACAATAGAAATCACATCCAGGGCTTCTGCATACTCATAGTTCTCTCTGAAAGACTGAAACACAAACACAATGGAGTTCTCACAAACCTTCCTGCTGACTTTGTCTAACAAAACCTGAGTCTGATGATAAACGTTGATTTACCCAGAGAGCAGCGAAGTTCGTGGTGTGGTTGCAGAAACATCTGAGGAGTCCGTCTGAAGCGTCTCCTTTGGAGCAGCCGGCGGTGCTCCAGTCCTGCAGACTGTAGTCCCAGAAAACACAAGCAAAGTGGAACAGAGCTGTCCCGTCCAGAACCTGAAACAGACACAACGTCTATCACGTTTTACTCTAAGAACAGCTGAAACATTAGTCAATAAATCAATACTATTTTGATAAATGAGCGTTTAATTGTAAACATTCATACAAATTGACCAAAACTTTGCTTCTTCAATGTGAATATTGGCTTGTTTTCCTAGCTTGAATATGTCAACTTCAGCTTTCAGAAATTGTGGCGGACAGTTTATAGACCAAAGAAATAATTGACTGATTAAAAAAAAAAAAAAAAAAAGGTTGTAACATTTGGGAAATAATGTCGCAACATTTCCAGAATTAAGTTGTGACATTTGTAGAAAAAATCTCCAGACTAAAGTTGCAATATTTCGAGGATTTAGACATAACATTCCAGAAAAAGATCATTAGATCAGAGCATTATTTTGTAATGAGAACTATTAAAAAGTAGTGAGCAGAAGTATTCTCACCCTTGGTCTGAACTGCATCTCCACATGTTGTGGCACCGTGCGGCGCTCCTGACCTCTGATGGTGGCAGACAGGACCCTGACAGTGACCCGCCTCCGACTGTAGCGCCTCGACCTGAAGAAACGGTCGTTCTGGTAGAGGACGAAACCCAGCGAGACATTTTCTGTCTGCTGATGAACACCAACGGCTGCTTTTTTACAAGACAGACAAAAACTTTTGTTGCAATTGCAGAAAACTCAATCAAACTGATTCTTCTTCTTTTCAAACTTTGAGTTTTTAATCTATGAACTCTATTTGTTTAACATTTGTAGAAAGTTGAGAAAGAAGAAATCTATCTAGTGTTTATAAGTCTCACCTGATGGGAATCGAATGTATATCAGAGCGTCAGAAATCCCGTTTTCCACCATGATTGTCGATGTGTTGATGTTCAGCACAATGCGGTCGGCAACAAAACTGCCGGATGTCCCTGAACACACCAGGAAACAGTTATCAGTGATGATCATGTGAAATGTATAAATACATTAATTTACTGACCATATATGTTTATGTTCTGGTCTTATTTTTGTCTCTTTCAGGCTTCTGTAGGCCCTCGAATTCAAGATAATGCTGCATCTTGTGAGTCCCACAAAAAACCTCCATAATACTATTTTATGTTTTTTATTTTTTTTTATTTTAACCCTTTAAAAGTCAGTTTGTTTGAAAAATATACAAATAATAGTTATTTCCTGTAAACCAACTATCAGCAACTGGCAGCCTGTGAGCCACATCCGCCCGCCAAAGCTTCCAGCTCTCCCAAAGGCAAGGAAGGATCCTCAAACAGCTGAATTTGAAGGAAACTAAGTCATCGACATCTGCCGAAGGACTGTCCAATTTCCAGGATCTAAAGTTATTGTTAATTCATATATATGTGTCAGATGATGTACTGTGTGCAAAGTATACATAGCTATGCCATTCAGAAAAGTTAAACATGTTTATTGTGTGAACAGACCGACAGTCTGCTGTTTTGTGACTTTGATTTACTCTGCACTGAGGGAGTACGAGACTGAGCTTCAAGGATATTGCTCTCCAGTGTCATGATTTGGTTCGGCTGAACCTACACTGAATCCCCACCAGAGACTGTTAAAAGCAAGCGGCAGGAAGATACAGTTTTTCCCACTGCCATTGTTTCCAGTGTTTGTGCTATTAAAGTTGGTTACTAACGATACCCACCTGTCTTTGTGCTGCTATTGGGTCCAAACCACACCTGTTACAGTACAATCTTGCCAAAGAATGGACCCAGCGCACAACCCAGATCCACTGGCTCGCCTAGACCGTGTGGAGACCAAGCTCCAGCACCAAGAGGCGATGCTAGCTTCCACCACGGCTAACATTTAGTTAGCAGCAGCTAACCAAGAGCAAGCGCTAGCCACGATATCCACCCAGGTTCAACAACTCACTGCAACCCTCGCCGAGTCATCCTCCTCCCCCAGCTCCAGCATATCCTGGTTCCATCCTAGAGGCTCGAGTGGGAGTCCTGGAACGCTACGCCAGGGACCCAGAAGGTTGTAATCCCTTCATTACAAACTGTTCAATCCTCTTTGCTCTGCAGCCTTACACCTTCGCCACAGAGGAAGGTGGCTTTCACGATCAATAACCTGAAGGGCCACGCACGGCTGTGGGGAACAGCCGAGTGGGAACACCACATGCCGGCCTGCTCCTCCTTCAATGCCTTCACAAACCTAACTCTGCAAGGTGTTTGGTATAGCATCCAGAGGGCCCGACGCTTCCGGGGTCTCAGACTGGGATCCTGCTTTGTTACTGACTATGCTATTGACTTCCGCATCCAGGCTAGGAGGAGCGAGTGGAACCAGGTGGCTCAGGTGGATGCCTTCCTGTTGGGGCTGGCCGACTACATCAAGGACGAGCTGGTATCCTACAACCTTACTGCCTCTCTCGACGAGATCATCACACTGGCTTCCTGTGTGGGCAGACGGACTCAAGCTAGACAACAAGAGAGACGGCAGGGACAAGGGGAACGTCTTCCAGCTCTTTCCAGGTCATCAACTTTGCCCGCCAGCACACCGAAGAGGGACTCTGAACCCATGCAGTTCGGCCAGGCCAGTCTAACCCCACAAGAGAGAGAGAGAGAGGGGCCGAAGAGGGAACCTCTGCCTCTACTGTGGTCAACCCAGACACATCCTCTCCAGATGTCCGGCAAAAGGTCAGGCTCACAAGTAAGGGAGGAGGTCCTGGTGAGCCACACATCAAAATCCTCTTCCATCTCACGTTCTTTGTGCCAGGCCCGACTGCCGCTAACCCAAGGCTCTCAGACTCTTGCTACACTCATAGACTCTGGTTCTGATGCTAACATCCACCACGAGACTATCCAGTTTCACATCCTATCCTCTACTCATCACCCGCTTCCCCAGGGGAATCCCTGGCTCCGACGTCATAACCCACACCACGAGGCCGATCCTGGGTTGAAGTCCAACTGAATACCTAGACTTCTGAAAGGTCTTCAGCAAAGCTCTCTTCCCCCGCACAGACCCTACGACTGCGCCATCGACCTCCAACCCGGCACTGCTCCACCCGGAGGCTGCCTGTACTCCATTTCCGCCTCTGAGAGAGAGGCCATAGACATTTACATCAAAGACTCTTTGGCCACAGGCATCATCCGACCCTCGTCACCGCCGGTGGGGCAGGCTTCTTCTTTGTGGCAAAATAGGACAAGACACTCCGCCCTTGTATTGACTATCGAGGACTAAATTACATTACGGCGAAGAACTGTTATCCCCTGCCCCTCATCGCCTCAGCGTTCGAGCTCCTGGAGGGAGCCACAGTCTTCACCAAACACAATGTACGCAATGCCTACCACCTGGTCCGGATCCAAGAGGGAGTTGAATGGAAGACGGCGTTCAACACCCCCACTGGCCAGTACCTGGTGATGCCTTTTGGCCTCACCAATGCTCCTGCCGTCTTCCAGGTCCTTGTTAACGACGTACTCAGAGACATACTTAAAACGTGTTTTTGTCTACCGTAAGCAGCTCCAACTTTTTCTGGGCTTTGACAATTTTTACCAGAGATTCATCAGTCGTTCTTTCTCAGAGGTCCGCCATCGACCAGAAGCTACACCCCTGTGCTTTCTTCTCCAGGCGGTTGACGCCGGCCGAAAGAAACTATGATATTGGTAACAGAGTTACTATCAGAACCTTGAGTACATCCAGTCAGCCAAGAGACTGAACTCCCGCCAGGCCCGGTGGTCACTCTTTCTGACCAGGTTCAACTTTTCCCTCTCATATCGTCCGGGGTCCCGCAACGTCAAGCCTGATGCCTTGTCTCGGCAGTTCCAGGAAGAGGAGAGGGAGGTTGGCGAACCCGATACCATTCTTCTGGCCTCACGTCTCATCGCCACCTTTACCTGGGAGGTGGAGGAGAGGGTCAGAGCCGCCATCCAGGACCAGCCCATACTCAGTTCCTGTCCACCAGAACGCCTGTACGTCCCATCTGACCTCCGGTCCGAGGTCCTCCAGTGGGCTCACAGCTCCAAACTCACTTGCCACCCTGGGATCCAGTGGACTAAGGAGTTTGTGCAGCGTCGCTTCTGGTGGTCCACTCTGGCTGAGGACACTCGGAGCTTTGTCAACACCTGCCCACCTGCAATCAACATAAACCTACGCTCCAAGCTCCTGCTGGTCTTCTGCACCCTCTACCATTACCCCATCATCCAAGTCTCCTGCAGTCCCACCGACGGGGAGGGGTATCCAATACCTTGTGGACTCGGAAGGATACGGCCCAGAGGATCCTGGGTCCCTGCCAGACACGTATTGGATAACCACCTCATCAGGGACTTTCATCAGCTTCACCCCGATCAACCCACCAGAACTGGTTATATCCCTAGACCACGGACTCCACCCCCCACCATCCCATCGATCAGAACCATCGGCTGACGAGTCCGACGCCGACGATAGGAACAACGACAACCCCCTCTCTGACACGGACGACACATTCCCTACTGTTGGGGATGAGGGGATGGAGGACAAATAGTATTATTGTTTTTCCCACTGCCATTGTTTCCAGTGTTTCTGCTTATAAAGTTGGTTACTAAAAATGCCCACCTGTCTTTGTGCTGCAATTGGGTCCAAACCACACCCGTTACACAAATATGTGTCAGAGTGCTGATGCCAAATCCACATCCATGCTGTGAACTGGTTTTAAAATTGCAGCACTGAATTTAAGCAGGACATCCAGTTACTCAATGACGCACACTCTGAAGGCTGTTCCATTAGTGCATTACACCAGTGATAGGGAGGACTCTGGCCTTGTCTCTGGAGGAGCCGACTCCGAATGGAAAATCCCACCAAGGAAGGATCCTTGACTTTGGGATACAGCCAGTATGACCCCCCAGGATTTCACAATCAAACATATTTCCGCAGGAACTTGAACACACCACGTAAAACTGAAACCACCACATAAAATAGACCCTGCTAGTAAAGACTATGAAACCACATATAAAACCATAAAAAGCTTTACTGAACAAATGATTAGATATCACCTGAGCTGCACCTTATTGTGGAGTTTGGACTAATTCAACTGAATCATGTTATTAAACAGGACAGAAGATGATATAAAACAACTTGTGACATTTACACTTTAATGTTGGAGAGTAAAACGTTTTGAGAAAAAAAAGTGAAATAAAAATAACTCTTCAAAAAGAAGAGCATATAGCACCTCCGACTAGGCTTAATATTTTCATAAAAAAATATAATTATGATAGGTTATCCCCTATACAGGATCCACAGCTTTCTAATAGCAAAACTAATAGATCAATAAGTAAATTATGGAATAAACATTCTCCTTTTTTACTGCATAATATAATAATAAAGAGGAGGGCCTAGGTGAAGAGAGTCAAACAGAGTTTTTGATCCAAGATACCAAAACTGAAAGTTGCCTAAATTTCTACATATAATTTACTGTAATTTAACATTCAAGACCACTCTCAAAATTAACAGATTCATTTTGTACAGTGTATTACCCTGACTAATTAAACCACCTCAGAGTTGTTGACCGTCAGTTAAAATATTTACTGTCTTAGGGGCAGTGCTCACGTGACACTGACCTGAGAGCGAAGTGAACTGGACTCCCAGAGTGTCTGCAGCAGCGATTTGTGCCGACTGGACCACCAGGTTGGGTTGGACCACCTGAGACTGAGACGTGTTGGAACTGAGGCTGAGGTCCACAGAGAGCTGGTCCAGGGTCTTTGTGAGTCTGTAAGATAGATACACAAAAAAAGAAATCATCAACCTGCAGCCTGAACCCCAAATGAAAGCTGGAGTAGAGTTGTTCTTTTACTCCAGTGTAGCGCTGTTTTCCTCGCAGTTGCCTGGCACGCTGGCGTTAAGCAGCTGGCTGACTGTTGCTATGGCAGCCACCCTGACGACCTGCAAAATGACCACAGTCAAAATCGTTTGGTCAAAACTCACTGAGTTTCTTCTGCTTCAATTTTGTTGTTTGTACCTCTGTGGCGTTTGGAGACGTCAGAATCTGAGTGCTGCTCGCCAACGTCTCTAAGGCAGCAGGACTCGTCAGCTGAGAGACAAAAACACAATTATATACTGAACCTGCGGGTGTGGACATATCTTTCCACATCATCACCAAAGCTGAATGTCTGGACCACAGACTGAATAAGTAGCCATGCCCACGAGTGGTTCAAAGTTATTCATATGAAAAGTAGACAGAAATGACAAGGAATGTTTATACCAGAAGAAAGACTGATTATTAATTATTAACAAAAAAATGAGAAAGTTGAATGTTTGATTTTTTTTTTTTTTTAATCTTCGCCATCATAATGTACATGTAATTTTTTCCAATTGCAACATGGGGGTCCCCATCAGAGGCTAATGCTATATGGTGGTCCTTGGTATGGCAAAGTTTGGGTACCCCAGGTTTGAGGTACCGTTGCTGTTTAGAACCGGAGGTTACGTCCACTTCTTTGATGCAGTCTGTGGTCTGCAATTTGTGTTTAACACAACAACAATGAGCCTTTTTATCACTATTTACTGTAAAACAGTAATTCTCACATTTTGTTGTATGTCACTGAGCGTCTGGTCACACAGATAGACGTGTGGGGGCTCAAAACTCAGTGGTCCATTCTTGGTGGAACATCTGGTCGAAGCTCTGGGTTTACCAGCTGGATGGAAATGAAGGTAGTTAAAGCAGCATTATGGTGTATTATGGTGTATCTGATGGATAGACTGAGGTGGATGGAGAAACCTACCACCACTCGTTCCTACTTTACAGAGTTCGTCTGAATATGCAAACCAGCCGATGGGTGTGCGTGGGAAACTGTATCCAGCCAACTGTTGGGCACGGCAGAAATTTTCTAAGGAGACAAGGTTAATAAATGACAGCTGAAGGTTTTGACTAGGTCAGTTGTTTTTTTAACATGATGGGAACATCACATTAAATAATAATGTGTTCTCCAAGCTTTTTGTTTGTTTTTTGTTTAAAATAGGATTAGAAAATACAGTTTTCTGGTTCGGCTATTGTAAAACCTGACTTACCAACTGAGCATCTCTCTCCAGTCCATTCATCAGGACAGATACAGACACCACTCACAGGTTTCCCTCCATTATCACAAATCAGAGGAGTGGTAGAAGGGGGGTTACGAGTGGTACTTATGGTAGTAGGAGTAGTAGTAGTATGAGTAGTAATAGTAGGAGGGTCAGTAGCAAAAGTAACAGCAGCAGTAGTACGAAAGGCAGTAGTCGTAGGATACTCAGTAGAAGCAGTAGGAAAGGCAGTAGTAGTAGGATACTCAGTGGTAGTAGTAGTACGAAAGGCAATAGTAGTAGGATATGGAGTAAAAGTAAAACGAAAGGCAGCAGTCATAGGATACTTAGTAGTAGTAGTACGAAAGGCAGTAGTAGTAGGATACTTAGTAGTAGTACGAAAGGCAGTAGTTGCAGGATACTTAATAGTAGTAGTACGAAAGGCAGTAGTAGTGGGGTACTTAGTAGTAGTAGTACGAAAGGCAGTAGTTGTAGGATACTTAGTAGTAGTAGTACGAAAGGCAGTAGTAGTGGGATACTTAGTAGTACGAAAGACAGTAGTAGTTGGATACTTAGTAGTAGTAGTACGAAAGGCAGTAGTCGTAGGATACTTAGCAGTAGTAGTAGGAAAGGTAGTAGTAGTAGGATTAATAGTTGTAAAAGGAAAGGCAGTAGTATTAGAAAAGGTAGTACTCGTAGGATAAGTCGTAGTAATTGGAGAGTCAGTAGTAATAGGAGAGGCAGTAGTAGTAGTAGTAGTAGTAGCAATAAAAGGAGCAATAGTAGAAGCGGTAACTGTAGGGGGTAGAGTAGTATCTCCAGGGACAGTGGTTAAACCAGTATGTCCTGGAGTAGTAGTAGCATTAGTAGTAGTAATAGTAGCAGTAGTAATCAGAGGGATTACAGTAGTGGTAGTAACAGGGACCACAGTGGTTGTGTCGATGGTATCTGTTGCTGCTGCTGTTGATGTGGTGGACTGAGCTCCAGTTCTACAGGCCAGGTGAAGAGCTGTGAACATACAAATAAATAAATTCATATTCAAATGAGTTATTTTACCGTAGCTATCTATAGCAACAAATTGGTAGGTGGATATTTTTTAAATATCTCATTTTAGAATTAAAAAACAACAATGTTCTGAATTTCTCAACAGTTATTTAGGAATATTTACTATATTTTTAATTAATCTTTTAAGTCCTTTAAGAGGTCATCACACATTGATAAAATGTGGCTCATTTAATCCACAAGAATCTCAGCTCACCAGTCATACCCTTTTTATGCAACTTAGAGACTTTTAAGGGACCCCAGTATGCAGGAATATTCACATACAAATAACACATTTCTTACAGTTGAAAAACTGCAAGTTATCGGCATAATGTTGGCATGTCTGTAAATAGGAGACTCACAGTTACCCATAGAAGCCATTTTCATTCAGATATCTTGAGGACAGAAGTCAATACACCCCTTTGAAAATGGGCATGTTAGTTTTTCCCTAAAATCTCAGACATTCCAGATGTCTTTCTCCCCAGCCACAACGTCCAGCTCCTCCTGGGAGATCCCGAGGCGTTCCCGGGCCAGGCGAGAGATATAATCCCTCCACCGTGTTCTGGGTCTTCCCTTCGTTGTCGCATCCTTAGCTAAAATTTAGCTGAACTTTAGAACATGTTTTCACCACCTTCCCAACAAGATATTACAACCTTTTTGGTACCAATAGCCAAATTCTGACCTCTGATCCTCGTTTTCCACTGTGGCATCAATATAGAAAATTGGGCTCATTGAATCCACAAGAGTCTCCGATTTCCTGTCAAACCTGATTCATGCAAGTCACAGACTGTTTAAGGACTCCAGTATGCAGGTATATTATATGTAATAACACAATTTAACTGCATGTTATCAGCATAAAGTCGACACGTCTGTAAAGAGGAGACTCTTTGAAACCCATAGAACAGAATTTACAATTATTGTTACTGGCAGTAAATGTATTGGGACATCAGCTATAAAAACAAAACAAAAACAACCCAACCAACAACAAAAGTTTTCTCACCCAAAGTGAAAATGAACAAAAAGTCCATCTTGGTCAACAGCTGCAGGTCGGAGACTGAAGTTGAATTTGTGAAACATGTTTTGATACGTGAGCTGCAGTGAAAGAAGCGTCAGACTGAGTTACTGTGATCATAAAGATCACAAAGGATAAGACTAAGTGAAGCTCAAAGTTCTTCATTTAAAAAGTCTCACCCCTCTCATTATTACCCTCATCAACCATCTGTAAACACCATATTTATCTATTGATAAAGTGCAACTGATTTATTGCTTGATTGATTGGTGGAGAAATTTGACCAATAAAAAAATCCTCCCACATGTATATCTAAAGGTTTTCTCTTGGTTGATGAGAAAAACATAACCACATGCTTATGGTTATGTTGATGCACATGCAGCAGCCGCAACAGCCAGCCACAACCAGCTGCTGGTCCGGTCTGGACTTCCGTGCCGCAGTATCAAGAGCTTGATACCGCGGCAAGGAAGTCCGGGCTGGCTCAGCAGAGCTTGATACCGAGGCCGGAAAAAAGAGACAGAGAATAAGAGTAAAATCAAATAAAAGCTCCAGGCTTTTCAGGGGACATTGCCGCAAGCTGAGGCCGGGGCTGCTGAGCTTGATACCGCGGCACGCCACAGCCAGCTGCTGGTCCAGCCCGCGGTAGTCCGGACTGGACTTCCTTGCCGCGGTATCAAGAGCGATCCAAAGCCGTTCCACTTCCTCTTCTGAGCTGCATTCCTTCTACACTGAAACACCTTCCGGTTACACTAAAATCTACATACGTACAGTATTTATGAGAGCGTTTCAATAATGTGTGTGAGAGCACAACATTTCAGTTGTATGTATAAAAGCATTTCACATGTATGTAAGGCTGTTCTGACAAAGTTTAAGGTGGATCAGATCAACCACCTCGGAGAAGAACATCAAAGTATAGGGGGCGCTGTGACTATAACTCATTATTGTCACAAAGATGTCTTCAGGCCGGGTCTGTGATCGTACGTTAGAGGTTTGGACAAGATTGGACAATGTTCACTCATATTTAAAACTACTTCCTCTTTTATGGCGAAAGAGTGAAATTTGAGGCCGTGCTATGGCCGCGCCCTTTGTTAAAAAGTTAAAAGCTTCGCAATTTATCTTTGTACATATCTTATCAGTGGACTGACCAGATTTGAAGCCGGTCGGGTTAAATCTCTAGGAGGAGTTCGTTAAAGTATGACACGTGGAAATGTTGAAATATGGCCATACAAATCAAAATGGCCGACTTCCTGTTGAGTTTAGGATATGGGTCCCACTAAGTTTTTTGTTCGTCTGGAAGAGTTCTATATGCCTACCAAATTTTATACATTTTTGTCAATCTTGGAGCTCAGGAAATAATGTAGGGGGCGCTACAGAGCCAATTTGCCACACCCATTCCTGAAACCCATATCAGATCGCAGTTTTTGCCAAGCCCGACAACTGTAGCCCAAACACCTAATTTTTCCTTCCAAAGTGATAAAATAAGAAAAAGAATCCTTGTGGATACAATAGGTCCCTCACTGACTGAGTCAGTGCTCGGGCCCTAACAATATAAGACAACTTAATAAGCAATTAATTAAATAATTTCTATTAAATAATTCATATGAACAATAAAACTGTATTAATAATAAAATTGTTAGTTGTTTTATTGAGATTTTAACAAACAATATATACAGTATTTAGGATAAATAACTAACATTTTTTTTTAAATATTTCTTTATAGAAATATAATTATAATATATAATAATAGAAATGATGTATGATAAGCTTAATGTTATTCAGTTATTTTTAAGTTTATTCATTGAATAAAAAAACTGCTGTTTATTGTTTTGTGCTGCTGACTTCTGGTCAAACAACATAAACCATTTTAATCCTTAAGTTTAAATACTTTTCCTTTTTTCTGTTTCTTCCAGACAGTTTGGTTTGGTCTGACGTTTGGTTCCAGTGCATAGTCTTTAAAGGTCTCTGTAGGTCTCAGAGCTGTACGTCTCCCAGCTCCTCTGCAGATTGTATGATCTGTTTCTGAGTGGAATGTTGATGGATGAGACATACTCAACGGATGTGGAAACAGAGGCTCTGAAGGACGCCGTCCTGGCTGTGAAGAGGACGAATATCTGAAACCCCTGAAAACACAAGAAGAAGATAGAGGGATCGTTTCTGGTTTAATCTTATATTCTTCATTAACGATATAGAAGACAAATAATAAGAATAATGTTTAATCAACAACAAAAAAACAAAACAACAAACAACAAAAAAATACATGATTTTGGACTTTAATGATTTTGCACTTGAACATGTTTGACTTTTTTCATTATATACTTTGAACAACAATGGATTTTTAATTTGTTAAATGATGCATGAAAAGTTGGACACAGGAAATTTTATACTACATGTTCATATAGATGTAAAATATAAACGAGCACACCTGTGTGGTCGTACAGACGCAGAAAAGGATGCTGAATACCAGGTGGGCGGAGCCTTTAGTGACGAGCACCAGGTAGCCCAGAGTCCAGGACAGACCCAGTAACACAGCCAGAGAAAAACTGATGAAAAACTTCTTCCACAAAAAGGAAGGTCTGGTTCTGCAGCATGAAAAGAGGTCAAAAACAAACATGTAAGCTGATAAGACACTGCAGTTATTGTCAGAGCTTTCTCCAAATATTCCAACCTTATTCTAAAAAATATTATGACGTTATTTTCAAAATATTACATGTAATTTGTTCAAATGTCAATGCTTTTTCGCTCAGAATATTACGTCTTATTTAGTCAAATGTTATTCTCTAAATATTGCTTTTTACTCAAAATATTACTTTTTAATTTTTGCATTTTTTCTCAATATTGCTTTTTACTCAAAATAAAAATCACAACTCTTTTACAAAAAAATTGCAACTTTAAAAAAAATTACACCTTTTTATTAAAAAAAAAATGTTTTCTCCTCAATATATTGTTTTTTATTCCAAACATTACACATTTCTTTCATAAAAATACTACAACTTTTATCTTAAAAATATTTCATTCTAAAAAAATTCAGATGTTATTCTTAAAATATTGCTGTTTACTGAAAAATATTATGACTTTTATAAAAATGTTACGACTATTTAGAAATCTTATTTCACTAAATATTTCATCAAAATATTTCTAAGTATATTATGAATATTATTAATTCTCCCTAAGTTATTCTCAAAATACTACGACTTTCTCCAGAAAACGTTTTCCTCAAAATATTACATTATTTCTGAAACGTTCCATTCTTAAGGCTTTTAAAAAAATATATAATTCTTGAAATCCCCTATTTTTTCCCCTGTTTTGTGACATCGATGTTGGTCAAAAGTCTTATGATAAAGTCGTTACCTGCAAATAGTCAGCGATGTCAGAACCAACAGAACCACGTTGGATATCAGAATCAGAGCGAGTGGAAGGAGGAAACCCCAAAACATCGGCTTCCCAAAGTCAAACTGTTTGTTTTTATCCAGAGCTGCGAGCCAGCAACTAGAAGGTGAACATCAATTATTATATATTATTATAGAACATTATTAAAATCAAAATTTTCCAAACAAACCAACTGTAGTTTAAGAAACATGA
Organism: Centropristis striata; assembly: GCF_030273125.1. Taxonomy (NCBI): domain Eukaryota; kingdom Metazoa; phylum Chordata; class Actinopteri; order Perciformes; family Serranidae; genus Centropristis; species Centropristis striata. The sequence continues at coordinate 17,454,726 of NC_081540.1, forward strand.
ACACACCACATTAGAAATGAAAATACATAATCAAATTAATAGTAATGGACCCACAATTCCTCCTGCCTGTATCCGAGAGGGTCGTCCATGCTGTAGGAGCCTCCCAGTGTGGACGCCATGGCGATGGCTGGGACTCCTGGCAGGACAAACAGTTTAACATTATTATTTTATTATTTTATTTATAATTTCTTCAGAAAACAACCAAAACATTTTTTTTCAGATTTTTAAAAATATTATTATTACTTTGTTATTGTTTTTATTATTATTACTATTACAGTGGACACCTTATTATACCATCAATTATTACTATTATTTTATAATTATTATTAGTAGCTGTAGAATTATATTGGGCACATTATTTTACCAATTATTTATTATTATAATCATCATAGTGGACATCTTATTATACAACACATTTTTATAAGTATTATTCTATTATTTTTTTCTTTTTATTATTACAGTGGACAGTTTATTATAACACCAGTTATTGTTTTTATTATTATTATACATATTGTTACTATTATCATTATTATCATACTTTTTATAATTACTATTTTTAAATTTTTTATTATGATTACTGTTGCCTTGAGGAGTAGCAGAAAGCCGTACCCCATCCCACAATGACACTGAGGGGAGTCCAGTATGGAGGCAGATTTCCTGGACTGGATGTATCCGGCTGCGTCCGGACCATCAGCACCAGCTGCATGCCGTACAGGAAGTTCCACAAGAACGTGGCTAACAGGAAGAAATGAAGCAGAGCCGCCACCGCCGTACACGAGCCTCCGTCTGGCTCCACGTGTTCGTCAGAGTCCAGGACCGTGTTGGTCTGATTGTCGCCCTCCACCGGACTGTTGTACTGTCGGCTGGAGTTTCCAGCTCCAGAGAGGAAGGTGAGGATGAAGGCCAGTAGGCTGACGCAGATGCTCAGCAGAGCGAGCTTCGAGTTCTTATTAGTCTCACGCTCATGGGACTTTCTCTGAAAGCTGCAGCAGAGACAGTCAGACAGCTATCATTTTTAAAGAATAACATTAAAATAATAAAGACGTCTTAAAGTCTTAAAAATAAAGTAACATTTGGTTTTGGTTACATTTTGGGACTAAAATTTCGAGAATAAAGTTTTTTACCCGTCAAGAATGGAGTCACAACATTTTGAAAACAAAGACGTAAAATTTACAGAATAAAGTCGTAACATTTACAGAATGAAATAATGCGTAACATTCCAAGATTAAATTTTAGCCTTTTGAGACTAAAGGCGTAATATTTAACGAATGTTGTGATCTGACCACAGGTGAATCTTGGGTTTATTTGTGGACTTTAACTGATGTGGACTAAAATGCAGCAGCATTTTATCCACCCCCCCATTTTGGCTCGCAAGGGACATTCAGAGATCTGCCCTCCATTTTGGTTTTCTGATAAGGAACATCTCTCCCAGGATGCCTTGCGTTTATGACTCCTACAGATCACATCATTGGTCAAGAGACACCACATGGGGTCCCCTGTTAAAAGATCTCCCTCTTTCTCCACTGCTCCCCGAAGTAGCAACACCTCCATCTCCTCAGGAGGGGACCCAGAGGCCTGGATTAAACAGCCCCCACCTCCTTCCCCAACCCCGGCAGAGATCATCTGCATCTGAGGGTGGGACTTTCTTCAGCAAATCTCCTTTTCCAATAAGGAATTCGGAAAAAACTGCAACTCTGATCTTTGATGAACGCAAAGTTCATTGCAACTTCCAGAGATAGCTTCATAAAACAACAAGGACGAACCAGCAACTTAATTTGCAAAGCAGCAAGTTATTGAAATCAATCTTCCTTCCACGCCCTCCATTGAAAAGGATTTCTTCTCCTTTTACAACTGGACTGTGAGTAGTGGAACTGGGCTTAGATAAGAAATCAGCAAGGACTTTAAGTACAAAGGATTTGACCTGTAATTAATGATTTGGTTTATATGAGTGTTTTTAAGTATGTTTGTTGAGATATTCGTGTAGCTACATCTTTCGAAGTTGTATGTTAATCTTGCTTTATCCAGACAGTCATTCTTATATGCAAACTAACATTATTAAGTTTTGATTTGCTGACACACTGATTTAAACATAATATACTTTAAATTGGCTTTAACAAGACACACTTTGTTAAGCTGAACCTCAGACACACACACACACACACACACACACACACTCCCACAATTCAGTAAAGAGGCATCCTAAATTCCTAACATGAATAAAGTCGCAGCATTTTAAGAAGATTGTCATAATTTGAGGATGAAGTTTTACCATTTTAGATAAACAACATGTTTGATACAAAAGTCTTACTTGTCTTTAAGATGATGAATTATCGTAACAACCAAACCCAGAACAGAAAAAGAAAGTCCAACAATAGAAATCACATCCAGGGCTTCTGCATACTCATAGTTCTCTCTGAAAGACTGAAACACAAACACAATGGAGTTCTCACAAACCTTCCTGCTGACTTTGTCTAACAAAACCTGAGTCTGATGATAAACGTTGATTTACCCAGAGAGCAGCGAAGTTGGTGGTGTGGTTGCAGAAACATCTGAGGAGTCCGTCTGAAGCGTCTCCTTTGGAGCAGCCGGCGGTGCTCCAGTCCTGCAGACTGTAGTCCCAGAAAACACAAGCAAAGTGGAACAGAGCTGTCCCCTCCAGAACCTGAACCAGACACAACGTCTATCATGTTTGACTCTAAGAACAGCTGAAATATTAGTCAATAAATCAATACTATTTTGATAAATGAATGTTAAATTTAAAAAAAATTACAAACAAATTGAAAAAACTCCTTTTCAATGTGAATATTGGCTTGTTTTCTTAGCTTGAATATGTCAACTCAGCTTTCAGAGATTGTGATCAAGTGAATAGAAAAATAATAATATAAAGTTATTTATTTATTTCATATTTTGGCAGCTTCAATTTAAACAAATACATTCTGAAATAATTCAGAAAATGAGTACAGATGGAATAAAGTCATAACATTCCAGAATAAGATCATTAGATCAGAGCATTATTTTTAATGAGCACTATTAAAAGTAGTGAGCAGAAGTATTCTCACCCTTGGTCTGAACTGCATCTCCACATGTTGTGGCACCGTGCGGCGCTCCTGACCTCTGATGGTGGCAGACAGGACCCTGACAGTGACCCGCCTCCGACTGTAGCGCCTTGACCTGAAGAAACGGTCGTTCTGGTAGAGGACGAAACCCAGCGAGACGTTTTCTGGCTGCTGATTAACACCAACGGCTGCTGTTTTACAAGACAGAAAAAAACTTTTGTTGCAATTGCAGAAAACTCAATCAAACTGTTTTTGGTTTCTTCATTTCACATTTTTAATCTATGAACTCTCTAATAGTTTAACATTTGTAGAAAGTTGAGAAAGAAGAAATCTATCTAGTATTTATAATTCTCACCTGGTGGAATTCGAACGTATATCAGAGCGTCAGAAATCCCGTTTTCCCCCACAATTGTTGATGTGTTGGTGTTCAGCACAATTCTGTCGGCAACGAAACTGCCGGATATCCCTGAACACACCATGAAACAGAGTTATCAGTGATGATCATGAGAAATGTATAAATACATTCATTTACTGACCATATCTGTTTATGTTCTGATCTTATTTTTGTCTCTTTCAGGCTTCTGTAGGCCCTCGACTTCAAGATAATGCTGCATCTTGTGAGTACCACAAAAAACCTCCATAATACTATTTAATGTTATTTTTTTATTTTTATTATTTTTATTTTAACCCCTTTAAATTATTTCCTGTAAACCAGTGATCAGCATCTGGCAGCCTGCGAGCCACATCCGGCCCACCAAACTTCCAGCCCGGCTGACAGTATGACACCGCAGGATTTCACAATCAGACATTTTCCGCGGGAACTTGAACGCACCACGTAATATTGATACCACCACATAAAACTGAAACCATCACATAAAATAGACCCCGCTGATAAAGACTGCTAAACAACATATATAATCATAAAAAAGCTTTACTGAACACATGATTAGATATCACCTGAGCTGCACCTTGATGTGGACTCTGGACTAATTTAACTGAATCATGTTATAAAACCTCCAGTAGGACAGAAAATGATATGAAGTAGGGGGCACGGTGGCGCAGTTGGTAGCGATCTCGCCTCACAGCTAGAAGGTCCTGTCTCCATGTCTCCGGTGTCCGTAGCGCTGGTCGGCAAAAGGGCCTTTCTGTGTGGAGTTTGCATGTTCTCTCTGTGTCCCCCAAGGATCCCCTTACAGGGACCTCTCACAAAAACATTTATAGGGCCTCCCTCTGGTCAGTCGGGGCGCCTGATGGGGAGGAGAGGATGGGTGTGGGAATAACGTGATCCTCCCACGCGCTACGTCCCACCGGGGAATCTCCCCCTGTCAAGTGTCAAAAAGCTAACTCCACATGCATCGGAGGAACCCAGACCAACAGGGACGAGGTAGCGCCCAGGATCAAGATGTTGTTTTGAGAATAAAGTATGAAATAAAAATAAACTCTTCAAAAAGAAGCCCCTTTTAAATGCATATAGCACCTCCCACGAGGCTTAATATTTTCATTAAAAAATATAATTTTGACAGGTTATCCCCCTATACAGCATCGACAGCTTTCTAAAACGAAATGTGCATAAAACACAAAATCTCCACGTATAAATATTTGCCTCCCCTTAAATAAGTTTTTATGTTAACAAATTAAGATTGAAAACAAAAAACGGAGTTTTGCAAAGCATAACTAATAGATCGATAAGTAAATAATGAAATAAACATTCTCCTTTTTTTTTTTTTTACTGCATAATATAATAATAAAGAAAGTCCACATCAAGAGGATGGCCTAGGTGAACGAGTCAAACAGAGTTTTTGATCCAAGATACCGAAACTGAAAGTTGCCTTAAATTTTACATATAACTTACTGTAATTTAACATTCAAGACCACTCTCAAAATTAACAGATTCAACGTCCACTTTCAATTTCTGGAAAATGTATCAATATTTTGTACAGTGTAGAATCCTGACTAATTAAACCACCTCAGAGTCGTTGACCGTCAGTTAAAATTTTTCCTGTCTTTTTCCTGTCTGAGGGGCAGTGATCATGTGACTCTGACCTGAGAGCGAGGTGAACTGGACTCCCAGAGTGTCTGCAGCAGCGATTTGTGTTGACTGGACCACCAGGTTGGGTTGGACCACCTGAGACTGAGACATGTTGGAACTGAGGCTGAGGTCCACAGAGAGCTGGTCCAGGGTCTTTGTGAGTCTGTAAGATAGATGATGAATACACAAAAAAAGAAATCATCAACCTGCAGACTGAGCCCCAAATGAAAGCTGGACTAGAGTTGTTCTTTTACTGCAGTGTAGCGCTGTTTTCCTCGCTGTTGCCTGGAACGCTGGCGTTCAGCAGCTGGCTGACTGTTGCTATGGCAGCCACCCTGACGACCTGCAAACATCAAGTTAGAATCACAGACAAAATCGTTTGGTCAAAACTCACTGAGTTTCTTCTGCTTCAGTTTGTTGTTTGTACCTCTGTGGCGTTTGGAGACAGCAGCAGCGTGTTGGCGATCTGAGCTGCTGTTGTGATGTTTTCAGCCGTCAACTCTTCAGGTTTGGACGTCAGAATCTGAGTGCTGCTCGCCAACGTCTCTAAGGCAGCAGGACTCGTCAGCTGAGAGACAAAAACACAATTATTTAGTGAACCTGCGGATGTGGACATACCTTCCCACATCATCACCAAAACTGAATGTCCGGACCACAGACTGTATAAAATAAGTAGCCATGCCCATGAGTGGTTCAAAGTTATTCATATGAAAAGTAGACAGAAATGACAAGGAATGTTAATACCAGAAGAAAGAGTAAGACAGATGTATGTTTGATTTTTTAAATCTTTGCCATCATAATGTACATGTATTTTTTTCCAATTGCAACATGGGGGTCCCCATCAGAGGCTCATGCTATATGGGGGTCCTTGGTATGGCAAAGTTTGGGAACCCCAGGTTTGAGGTACCGTTGCTGTTCGGAGCCGGAGGTTAAGTCCTCTTCTTTGATGCAGTCAGTGGTCTGCGATTTGTTTTTAACACAACAACAATGAGCCTTTTTATCACTATTTACTGTAAAACAATAATTCTCACATTTTGTTGTATGTCACTGAGCGTCTGGTCACACAGATAGACGTGTGGGGGCTCAAAACTTGGTGGTCCATTCTTGGTGGAACATCTGGTCGAAGCTCGGGGTTTACCAGCTGGATGGAAATGAAGGTAGTTAATGCAGCATTATGGTGTATTATGGTTTATCTGATGGATAGACTGAGGTGGATGGAGAAACTTACCACCACTCGTTCCTACTTTACAGAGTTCGTCTGAATATGCAAACCAGCCGATGGGTGTGAGTGGGAAATTGTATCCAGCCAACTGTTGGTCACGGCAGAAATTTTCTACGTAGACAAGGTTAATAAATGACAGCTGAAGGTTTGGACAAGGTCAGTTTTTTTTAACAGGATGGGAACATCAACATCAAATAATAATGTGTGGCTCAAGAAGCTTGAAGGCATCTTCAGTTATGAGCCTTGAAAGCATCAATGGTCATTGAACCCAAAATGCTAACGTGATAGCTTGATGCTAATTTCCCGAAAATATAAGGCCAAATGCCTCAAGTTTTATTTGCTTAACCCTTGTGTGCCCCTCGGTGTAAAAAAAAAAAAAAAAAAAAAAGTAAATTTCCATTAAAAATACTCATGAATTTTGCCTGTGTTAATGCTAGTGGGACAATATTTTGCAAGGATATCAGTTTTCTATCAGCCTTTAAAATTTAAACCTTGGATCAAATAATTGGGTGATATTTCACTGCGTAAAAAAAATAGTTCTAGTTTGAGCATAAAATAACGTTTAACTACCTTTTCAATCTAAGCTTTTGGCTTGAATAATATATATATGTATATTTCAATTATCCATCATATGACGTAATTTTTCACTATATGGCTGAGGGCTCTACTATATGCTGTTTAAATGAGGCTTTCTCCTGTTCCATTTCTTACTATTGCTTGGCAACAGAATACATGATTACAACTAAATGGTCTGGACGTGTTGGTATCGATGTAGACCACCCCCACCCCCCAACACACACACACACACACACACACACACACCCATGCACACTACAGTACTTGGATCAAAGAAGCAGCTGTAGCTCTGAAGCAAAGTCTTTTTTTGTTTTGGATTTCAATGCGGCATGTTTACTCAGGTGCTGTTGCTGGCCTGTCATTTCTTCAGCGAGAAGAAACAGTGAGGGAACAATTTGAACAAGATGAGTCTTCCAGCTCCAGCTTAAGGGAAGACATTTCGTTCACTTTGAACTAATCTGTATGTCACATGGCACCCGCATCAGCTCAGTCAGGACAGGAAACAAAAATGATTAGTTCGAGACTCAGCTATCCGTCCTCATGTTTGAGTCTCGTTCATTTGTCACATGACAGCTGTAGAGGCTCAGCCTCAGGGATGTGGGATGAGCAGTAAGAAGGTGATTCATACAGATCGGTGTAAATGCAATTTTAATCTGAGCCACTTGAGATGCCAATCTCCCTCCCCCTTTCCTGCCACTACATTAAGGTCCTCTTTGTGTTTAAAATGTGATGATGACGCCACACAGAAAGTCTCTATTTCATTTTTCACGAGCAGCAAAGAAATTTACACAACATCAGTCTTTTGTTCTTTTGTCAAGTGACAGCTACCTTGTCACTGTTCACAATGCATAACAATGCTCCGGCCAGCATCCCAGTAGTCCCAGTTATGTACAATCCTTGGTTTTTCACATGGTTTGAATTAGTAGTGACATTTGTGTGTTACACTTTGTTAACTGAAGCAAACCATGTTGCCTTCAGTGTTTGAGAACAGGTGACACTGGTGACACAGGTCCAAGGCTAAGAAACAGAGCAAAAGACTCTACGGTGGGTCCAGACCTTTCACTGCATTGCTTGCCCCTTTTTCGAGGGCCCGCTACTGGCAAAAAAATGCCAAGTGCAGCAAGTATTCATGCAAAGTACACATGAAAATGATCTGCAGCTCCTGATCCACTGACACACACACACACACACACACAAACAAACATTGTTTCATATTTTGTGTTTTTATAATTAAAACGTGGGTTAATAATCCTAAAATGGCATTAAAGCGTTAAATTATTTAAGAAATACATGTAATTTTTTATAGTTATGATCAGGACTGAAGTTGGTCAAAAGATTTAATGCACTGGAAGTGAAAAAAAATTCCTGTACCTGTAGTTTTTTTTTTTGCACCAAGGGTAATACCTTAACTTTTCTGAAGGGGTGCACAAGGATTAAAATTGGATTAGAAAATACAGTTTTCCTGTTCGGCTGTTGTGAAACCCGACTTACCAACAGAGCATCTCTCTCCAGTCCATTCATCAGGACAGATACAGACACCACTCACAGGTTTTCCTCCATTATCACAAATCAGAGGAGTGGTAGAAGGGGGGGTACGAGTGGTACTTGTGGTAGTAGGAGTAGTAGAAGTAGTAATAGGAGAGGCAGTAGTAGTAGGACCAGCAGTAGTATTAGTCGGATCAGCAGTAGTAGTAGTAGGATCAGCAGTAGTATTAGTCGGATCAGCAGTAGTAGTAGGATCAGCAGTAGTATTAGTCGGATCAGCAGTAGTAGTAGGATCAGCAGTAGTATTAGTCGGACCAGCAGCAGTAGTAGTAGGAGGGGCAGTAGAAGTAGGATCAGCAGTAGTAGTAGGAGGGGCAGCAGTAGTAGTAGTAGGATCAGCAGTAGTAGTAGTAGGATCAGCAGTAGTAGTAGTAGGATCAGCAGTAGTATTAGTAGGATCAGCAGCAGTAGTAGTAGGATCAGCAGTAGTAGTAGTAGGATCAGCAGTAGTATTAGGAGGGGCAGCAGTAGTAGTAGGATCAGCAGTAGTATTAGTCGGATCAGCAGCAGTAGTAGTAGGATCAGCAGTAGTATTAGGAGGGGCAGCAGTAGTAGTAGGATCAGCAGTAGTATTAGTCGGATCAGCAGCAGTAGTGGTAGGATCAGCAGTAGTATTAGTCGGATCAGCAGCAGTAGTAGTAGGATCAGCAGCAGTAGTGGTAGGATCAGCAGTAGTATTAGTCGGATCAGCAGCAGTAGTAGTAGGATCAGCAGTAGTAGTAGTAGGATCAGCAGTAGTATTAGGAGGGGCAGCAGTAGTAGTAGGATCAGCAGTAGTATTAGTCGGATCAGCAGCAGTAGTAGTAGGATCAGCAGTAGTATTAGGAGGGGCAGCAGTAGTAGTAGGATCAGCAGTAGTATTAGTCGGATCAGCAGCAGTAGTAGTAGTAGGATCAGCAGCAGTAGTAGTAGGATCAGCAGTAGTATTAGTCGGATCAGCAGCAGTAGTAGTAGGATCAGAAGTAGTAGTAGGAGGGGCAGCAGTAGTAGTAGTAGCAATAAAAGAAGCAGTCGTAGAAGCAGTAACTGTAGGGGGTAGAGTAGTATCTCCAGGGACAGTGGTTAAACCAGTATGTCCTGGAGTAGTAGTAGCAGTAGTAATCAGAGGGATTACAGTAGTGGTAGTAACAGGGACCACAGTGGTTGTGTCAATGGTATCTGTTGCTGCTGCTGTTGTTGTGGTGGACTGAGCTCCAGTTCTACAGGCCAGGTGAAGAGCTGTGAGCATACAAATCAATAAATTCATGTTCAATTGAGTTATTTTACCGTAGCTATCTATGGCAACAAATTGATAGGTGGACTATTTTTAAATTGTCTCAATTTAAAAACAACAATGCTATGAATTTCTCAACACTTATTAACTAATATTGCATTTTTTTGTGAATCATTTAAGTCAAGAGTAGAGTTTGTGTGCACTTTATGGGAGGAGGAAGCCAGAGAACCTGACATGGGGAGAACATGCAGACTCCACACAGAAGAATGTGTCGGGAACCCAGTGTGCAGAAATATTCACATACAAAAAACAAATTTCACTGCAGGAGAAAAACTACATGTTGTCTGAATAAAGTTGCCCTATCTATAAATAGGAGACTCGCAGATAACCACAGAACCCATTTTAATTCAGATATCTTGCTAAAATGTAGCTGAACTTGAGAACATTTTTCACCACCTTCCCCACAAGACATTACAACATGTTTGGTACCAATAGATTCCCTAAGTCTTTCATATGGCCTGACCTCTGATCCCCGTCTTCACTGTGGCATTAATGAAGAAAATTGGGCTCATTGAATCAACAAGAGTCTCCTGCTTTCCAGTCATACCCACTTTATGTAACTCACAGACACTATTATTTATTGGGGGATGGGTGGGTTGCAACCCAACCAATAATCCAAACCAGACCCACCTAACCCACAACAACCCACCCAATATGATACCATAATTATTGGTAATGAATGTTAAGTTTAAATGTTTAAGTTAAACACGACAATGTGGTAGATTTCCAATAGGAGACCCGTGTGCCGTCACATGATGGGCTCAAAGCCAATAGGAGATCTTTGTGTGGTCACTTTATCAGCCAAAGATCGTCCACATACATGACGATGATTGTTCCATGTATGATAACTACTATCGGCTGTATCAGCTGTAAATCCTAATAAATAATGTATAAATGTATTTTATGCAGTCTATGGTATAAACAGACATCCATGCATTAAACGCAAGCTGAGAGCAGTAAATGTGCTTGAGATGAAGGAGAACCCGTGATTAGTGCAAGAAACATGACATGTTAATGTCTGGGCTGTGCACGTGATTTTCTTTGGAAAAGAATAGAACAGTTACAACAGTAAGAAAGTTCAGAAAATGAACGGCAATTAAAAATGACACAGTAGGATAACAAATATTTTATAATACAGTATCTCCCGACTGTGACAAATGTTATGTGAGGTGTTTGCTCTCATTTAGCTCTCAAAGTGCATGAGATTGATGCATTTTACTTAGAAATGTACAAAATTTTCTCCCTGGGAACAAATATATATATATATATATATATATATATATATATATATATATATAATTAAAGATTTTCTCATTTTCCTCAGACATTAACCCCTCCAATGGTTAACTCAAAGTAACGCCCTTGCTCACAGACTGTTTAAGGACTCCAGTATGCAGGGATATTATATGTAATAACACAATTTAACTGCATGTCATCAGCATAAAGTGAGTATGTCTGTAAAGAGGAGACTTTACGGACAGAATTATGACATCAGCGACAAACAAACCAAAACAACCCTACAAGCAACAAAAGTTTTCTCACCCAAAGTGAAAATAAACAAAAATTCCATGTTGGTCAGCAGCTGCAGGTCGGAGATGTTGGATTAAAGTTGTGTTTGTGAAACGTTATATTAGCTGCAGTGGAAGAAGTGTTACTGTGGTCATAAAGATTACAGAAGATAAAACTAAGTGAAGCTCAAAGTTCTTGATCAAAACAAGTCTCACCGCTTTCATTACCGTCATAAAATATCTGTAAACACCATATTTACCTTCATAAATGAAGTGCGATTGATTGATTGAGAAATCTGACCAACAAATCATCCTCCAACATTCAAATCTGAAGCTTCTGTAAAGTTTTATGATTGTTTGATGAGAAAAACATAACCACTAAAAGGGAAACGTGCTTTTAAACATGGTTCTCGTCGTGATTATGAAAACAAATGTTTTCAATTTAAAAAACAACCAGTGAATCATCGCTTGTCAAGTCAACAAAGAGGTCCTCTGAATCAACCAACTGTCAGAGAACCAGCTGGTAACTGATTAAACATTCCCCATCTGCTGGAGTTTGAATCATTGTGATGGATTTTCCCAAATATTGAACCCCAGCGAAAACCAAAAACCAGGAACCAAGTATCTAGAGCCCAAAAACCAGGGGCCAGGCAATCAGCCCAATACAGTTGTCATTGTATTATTTTCTATTGACATTTGGGGAATTAATAAATACATAAAAACTAGATGCAGAAAATTGAAATTAAATAGGAAAGTCAATCATTTATATATAAAGGTAAGTAAATAAAAAAGCAAACAAAATATTTAATCAATTAATTAATGCCTATATTTGTGTTAAATATTATTCTTGGTGAATTTAATGGCAATTCTGGTCATTTATTTATTTATTTATACATGTTGGTAGCTTCCGTCCGTCAAATAAACTTCTCTCCTACATTTCCCATAATGCAACTGTTGTATGTTGTGCTGCATAGTCTCTCCACCAGATGGAGACAAAGTGTCGTTTTCTTATTTACTATACACTTATCATAGACATTTATACATACACATACATACATGTATATATTTCTATGGATTATCAGTCACACAGCTGAACATCATTTCATCTTTTATTTCATTTCTTACTCGCGCTGATGACATCATTCAGGTATTTAACGACAAACACTGAGGTGAAAATACGCCATATTATGTACTTGTGAAACATAACTGAACTGCTGTTTACATTAAAACCGACTATTTTCCATATTAGGGGTAAAACAGGCTGACCATACCAAACTATATACAGATCTAATGTCATTCTGCCCTTGTGAGTTATGTCTGTTGTACGTCAGAAGACTTTTTACTGGCCCCCGCTCATCTATTGGTTGGTGATTGTGTTACGTGTTACTGAGACTTTAGATAATATCAAACACGTTTGATATGATCAAACCCAAGACTAGGAAAAGACTGATATGAAACAGAGCAGATTACTACCTTAAACTTAACCATGGAGATGACGGGAGCACTGTGACTCCAGTAAAACTCCTAAATTTACTAAAGACTTTCAGTTTTTAGTCTGGGACTGGGGAAATCTATTGGTGTAAGCCCAGCAAGACACACAGGTGAACACACAAGCTGTATTTTGTGGTCACTTACACCTGGACGGCGTCAAGCTCCGGAGCTTCAGGTTCAATGAGGCTGAAAATCACCGGTCCCACCGTCTCCTCTCTGTCCGCTGCCCTCTTTCCCGCCTTCCACTCCTGAAACATCAACACACCACTTCAGCCAATCTGGAAAGAACTACCAAGACCTCTTGATAGCTGACTCGCCTGAAATATCTGGAGGAGGGCGGGGCTTAACCAGGCTGCAATCTCCGGGTCTGAGCAGGGAGGCAAACCAGGAAGTTCCTTAAGCTGCATTCTACCGAAAATTCCAACAGGGGGCGCTAAGTTTGGCTGCAAAAAAAATCTGCCCATTCATTTCAGTGCAAAATTTGAAAACTTCTCACTTGATTTATTACCACAGAATTTTTTCACTATGGTCTCAATCACTAGTAAAAAATCTTCTTCAAGACAATTTGATGTCAATAGTTCTAATAATAGCCCCATTTAGAAGAAAATAGAAGATAAAGAATCGTATGATTTGGGGCGTGGCTACCTTTGATTGACAGGTCACTAACAAGGTGAGCCGTCATCAGGAGAGAAGCAGAGTAATGCGTATCCATGGCAACGTGTCAATAAAGTTATATATAACGTTATATAGATATAAAAAAAAGGACGTTTAGCGGTTTGGTCTCATAACTTTGACCCTTTCACTGGATTTTTTTTACTTAATGACAGTTTATTTGAACGTTTTGTTCAGTAAAAATGTCTTGTTAATCGCTTGGTTGGACTAACAGACACTCCAAGGAGTCGCTGCTCAGTTTTCTGAGGTCAGTAACGTACATTTTGTTTTTGTTTTTTGTTAGCAAAAACTAACATCCCAGTTAATGCTCCAGTTAATGCTAACATGAATTATCAGCAGCTTCTCTCAGTCAGGTTGAGGTGAAGAGAGGCTGTAGTCAGTGATCAGATCCCTCTCGCTCCTCCACAGTCCAGATATGGTCTGCTCCTCGCATCGGAAACAAGATGGCGACGCAATTCATTTCATTTTCATTTCATGCCGTGAAACAGAGCTTTCGATCCAAGATACCGAAACTGAAAGTTGCATAAATTTCTTCATATAATTTACTGTAATTTAACATTCAAGACCACTCTCAAAATGAACATTCATTTTGTACAGTGTATTACCCTGACTAATTAAACCACCTCAGAGTTGTTGACCGTCAGTTAAAATATTCACTGTCTTAGGGGCAGTGATCACATGATGCTGACCTGAGAGGGAGGTGAACGGGACTCCCAGAGTGTCTGCAGCAGCGATTTGTGTCGACTGGACCACCAGGTTGGGTTGGACCACCTGAGACTGAGACGTGTTGGAACTGAGGCTGAGGTCCACAGAGAGCTGGTCCAGGGTCCTTGTGAGTCTGTAAGATAGATGATGAATACACAAAAAAAAGATATCAACAACCTGCAGCCTGAGCCCCAAATGAAAGCTGGACTAGAGTTGTTCTTTTACTCCAGTGTAGCGCTGTTTTCCTCGCTGTTGTCTGGTACGCTGGCGTTCAGCAGCTGGCTGACTGTTGCTATGGCAGCCACCCTGACGACCTGCAAACATCAAGTTAGAATCACAGTCAAAATCGTTTGGTCAAACAGGGCACGGTGGCGCAGTTGGTAGCGCTCTCACCTCACAGCTAGAAGGTCCTTGGTTCGCTTCCCGCCAGGACGCTGTGGGCGTTGGAGGCGTGTCCCCAACTCCATGTCTCCGGTGTCCGCAGAGCCGGTCGGTGTCGGCAAAACGGTCGGGGCGCCTGATGGGGGGGGGAGGAACCGGTGGGAATAACGTGATCCTCCCACGCGCTACGTCCCACTGGGGAATCTCCCCCTGTCAGGTGTCAAGAAGCAGTCTGCTAACTCCACATGTATCGGAGGAAGCATGTGGTAGTTCAAGGCTCTCCCCAGGCCGACAGGGACGAGGTAGCGCCCAGGATCATGTCGTAGGACAAATTGGGTGATAAAATGGGTTACAAAATCGTGGGATAAAAAAAAACATTTTTAAAAATCGTTTGGTCAAAACTCACTGAGTTTCTTCTGCTTCGATTTTGTTGTTTGTACCTCTGTGGCGTTTGGAGACAGCAGCAGCGTGTTGGCGATCTGAGCTGCTGTTGTGATGTTTTCAGCCGTCAACTCTTCAGGTTTGGACGTTGTATAAAATAAGTAGCCATGCCCATGAGTGGTTCAAAGTTATTCATATGAAAAGTAGACAGAAATGACAAGGAATGTTTACACCAGAAGAAAGACTGATTATTTATTATTAACAAAAAAATAGAAAGTTGTATGTTCGATTTTTTTTTTTTTTTAAATCTTTGCCATCATAATGTACATGTAATTTTTTTGAGGTACTGTTGCCGGTTAGAGCCGGAGGTTAAGTCCTCTTCTTTGATGCAGTCTGTGGTCTGCGATTTGTTTTTAACACAACAACAATGAGCCTTTTTATCACTATTTACTGTAAAACAATAATTCTCACATTTTGTTGTATGTCACTGAGCGTCTGGTCACACAGATAGACGTGTGGGGGCTCAAAACTCGGTGGTCCATTCTTGGTGGAACATCTGGTCGAAGCTCGGGGTTTACCAGCTGGATGGAAATGAAGGTAGTTAAAGCAGCATTATGGTGTATTATGGTATATCTGATGGATAGACTGAGGTGGATGGAGAAACTTACCACCACTCGTTCCTACTTTACAGAGCGTGGGAAACTGTATCCACCCAACTGTTGGGCACGGCAGAAATTTTCTATGTGGACAAGGTTAATAAATGACAGCTGAAGGTTTTTTACTAGGTCAGTTTTTCTTTGACAGGATGGGAACATCAGCATCAAATAATAATGTGTTCTCCAAGCTTTTTGTTTGTTTTGTTTAAAATAGGCTTAGAAAATACAGTTTTCTTGTTCGGCCGTTGTGAAACCTGACTTACCAACAGAGCATCTCTCTCCAGTCCATTCATCAGGACAGATACAGACACCACTCACAGGTTTCCCTCCATTATCACAAATCAGAAGAGTGGTAGAAGGGGGGGGGGGGGGTACAAGTGGTACTTGTGGTAGCAGGAGTAGGAGTAGGAGTAGTAGTAGTACAAGTAGTAATAGTAGGAGGGTCAGTAGCAAAAGTAACAGCAGTAGTAGTACGAAAGGCAGTCGTCGTAGGATACTCAGTAGAAGCAGTAGGAAAGGCAACAGTAGTAGGATACTCAGTAGTAGTAGTAGTAGGAAAGGCAGTAGTCGTAGGATACTTAGCAGTAGTAGTAGGAAAGGTAGTAGTAGTAGTAGGTTTAATAGTAGTAAAAGGAAAGGCTGTAGTATTAGGAAAGGTAGTACTCGTAGGATAAGTAGTAGTAATTGGGGAGTCAGTAGCAATAGAAGAGGCAGTAGTAGTAGTAGTAGTAGCAATAAAAGGAGCAGTAGTAGAAGCAGTAACTGTAGGGGGTAGAGTAGTATCTCCAGGGACAGTGGTTAAACCAGTATGTCCTGGAGTAGTAGTAGCATTAGTAGAAGTAGTAGTAGTATCGGTTGCTGCTGCTGTTGTTGTGGTGGACTGAGCTCCAGTTCTACAGGCCAGGTGAAGAGCTGTGAGCATACAAATCAATAAATTCATATTCAAATGAGTTATTTTACCATAGTTATCTATAGCAACAAATTGATAGGTGGAATATTTTTTAAAGTGTCTCATTTTAGAATTAAAAAACAACAATGTTCTGAATTTCTCAACACTTATTTACTAATATTTACTATATTTTTAGTTAATCTTTTAAGTCCTTTAAGAGGTCATCACACATTGATAAAATGTGGCTCATTTAACCCACAAGAGTCTCAGCTTATCAGTCATACCTTTTTTATGCAACTTAGAGACTTTTAAGGGACCCCAGTAAGGAAACACCTTCCGGTTACACTGAAACGCCTTCCGGTTACACTGAAACACCTTCCAGTTACACTAAAATCGACATACGTACAGTATTTATGAGAGCGTTTCAATAATGTGTGTGAGAGCACAACATTTCAGTTGTATGTATAAAAGCATTTCACTTGTATGTAAGGCTGTTCTGACAAAGTTTAAGGTGGATCAGATCAACCACCTCGGAGAAGAACATCAAAGTATAGGGGGCGCTGTGACTATAACTCATTATTGTCACAAAGATGTCTTCAGGCCGTGTCTGTGATCATACGTTAGAGGTTTGGACAAGATTGGACAATGTTCACTCATGTTTTAAACTACTTCCTCTTTTATGTCGAAAGAGTGAAATTTGAGGCCGCGCCCTTTGATAATAAGTTAAAAGCTTTGCAATTTATCTTTGTACATGTCTTATGAGTGGACTGACCAGATTTGAAGCCGGTCGGGTTAAATCTCTAGGAGGAGTTCGTTAAAGTATGACACGTGGAAATGTTGAAAAATGGCCATACAAATCAAAATAGCCGACTTCCTGTTGAGTTTAGGATATGGGTCCCACTAAGTTTTTTGTTCGTCTGGAAGAGTTCTATATGCCTACCAAATTTTATAAATTTTTGTCAATCTTGGAGCTAAGGAAATAATGTAGGGGGCGCTACAGAGCCAATTTGCCACACCCATTCCTGAAACCCATATCAGATCCAAGAATCCTTGTGGATACAATAGGTCCCTCACTGACTGAGTCAGTGCTCGGGCCCTAACAATATAAGCAATTAATTAAATGATTTCTATTAAATAATTCATATGAACAATAAAACTGTATTAAAAGTAACATTTTTAGTTGTTTTATTGAGATTTTAACATACAATATATACAATATTTAGGATAAATAACAATAAAAAAAATATTTCTTTATAGAAATATAAATGATGTATGATAAGGTTAATGTTATTCATTGAATAAAAAACTGCTGTTTATTGTTTTGTGCTGCCACCTTCTGGTCAAACAACATAAACCATTTTAATCCTTAAAAATAAATCCTTTTCCTTTTTTCTTTTTCTTCCATACAGTTTGGTTTGGTCTGACGTTTGGTTCCAGTGCGTCTTTAAAGGTCTCTGTAAAACTCGGAGCTGTACGTCTCCCAGCTCCTCTGCAACTTGTATACTCTGTTTCTGAGTGGAATGTTGACGGATGAGACATACTCAACGGATGTGGAAACAGAGGCTCTGAAGGACGCCGTCCTGGCTGTGAAGAGGACAAATATCTGAAAACCCTGAAAACACAAGAAGAGGGTTCGTTTCTGGTTTAAACCTAATATTCTTCATTAACGATATAGAAGACAAATAATAAGAATAATGTTTAATCATCAGTCTGAGGACTGCAGTTGAAAAGAATTACAACAAACTTAAAACCAAATTATTTCAACAAAAAAATACATGATTTTGGACTTTAATGATTTTGCACTTGAAAATGTTTGACTTTTTTCATTATATACTTTGAACAACAATGGATTTTTAATTTGTTAAATGATGCATGAAAACTTGCACCCAGGATTTTTTTTTACTACGTTTATATAGATGTAAAATAAAAAACAGCACACCTGTGTGGTTGTACAGACGCAGAAAAGGATGCTGAAGACCAGGTGGGCGGGGCCTTTAGTGACGAGCACCAGGTAGCCCATAGTCCAGGACAGACCCAGTAACATGGCCAGAGAAAAACTGATGAAAAACTTCTTCCACAAAGAGGAAGGTCTGGTGCTGCAGCATGAAAAGAGGTAAAAAACAAACAAACATGTAAGCTGACAACACACTGCAGTTATATTAATATATAATATTCCAACCACATTCTAAAAAATATGTTATTTTCAAAATATTACATGTAATGTGTTCAAATCTGAATGCTTTTTCACTCAAAATATTACATCTTATTTAGTCAAATGTTATTCTCTAAATATTGCTTTTTACTCAAAAATCACTATTTTTATTTTTGCATTTCTTTCTCGATATTGCTTTTTACTCAAAATAAAAATCACAACTCTTTTACAAAAAACCTACAACTTAAAAAAAAATTACACCTTTTTATTGAAAAAAATGTTTTTCTCCTCAATATATTGTTTTTTTACTCCAAACTACACATTTCTTTAATAATAAAAAAAAAAAAATACTTTTATCTTAAAAATATTTAATTCTAAAAAAATTAAAACTCAAAAATATTATGACTTTTATATAAAATGTTACGACTATTTAGAAATCTTATTTCACTAAATATTTCATTAATATATTTCTAAATATATTATGAATATTATTTATGCTCCCTAAGTTATTCTCAAAATAAAATACTACGACTTTCTCCGGAAAACGTTTTCCTCAACATATTACATTATTTCTGCAATGTTCCATTCTTAAGGCTTTAAAATATATATATATATCATTCTTGAAATCCCAACTCTCAAAAAACATATTTTTCCCCCTGTTTTGTAACATCGATGTTGGTCAAAAGTCTTTCGATAAAGTCGTTACCTGTTGAGGGTGGGGTCGGTTCTGCAAATAGTCAGGGATGTCAGAACCAAGAGAACCACGTTGGAGATCAGAATCAGAGCGAGTGGAAGGAGGAAACCCCAAAACATCGGCTTCCCAAAGTCAAACTGTTTGTTCTTATCCAGAGCTGCGAGCCAGCAACTAGGAGGTGAACATCAATTATTATATTTAATGATTATATTAATAACAGAAGATTATTAAAGTCTAGATTTTCCAAACCAACCAACTGTAGTTTCAGAAACATTAACACACATCACATCAGAAATGAAAAAACATAATCAAATTAATAATAATAGTAATGGACCCACAATTCCTCCTGTCTGTATCCGAGCGGGTCGTCCACTCTGTAGGAGATGCCCAGTGTGGATGCCATGGCGATGGCTGGGACTCCTGACAGGAAAAACAGTTTAATATTATTATTTTATTCAACATTTCTCCAGAAAACAATCAAAACACATATTTTTTTTAAAGAGAATTACTATTAATATTATTATTATTATTTTGTTGTTGTTATTATTCGAAGTAGTATTACAGTGGATACCTTATTATACCATCAATTATTCCTATTATTTTTATAATTATTATTAGTAGCTGTAGAATTATATTGGGCACATTATTTTACCAATTATTTATTATTATAATTATCATAATGGACATCTTATTATACAATACATTTTTATAACTATTATTCTATTTTTTTCTTGTTATTAATACAGTGGACAGTTTATTATAACAGTCAGTAAGTATCAGTAATTATTATTATTATTTTAAATATTGTTACTACTATTATCATATCATAATTGTTATGATTATTATTTTTTAAATTATTATTATAATTACTGTTGCCTTGAGAAGTAGCATAAAGCCGTACCCCATCCCACAGTGACACTAATGGAAGTCCAGTGTGGAGGCAAATTTTGACGCATCGTCCGGAACAGCAGTACCAGCTGCATGCCATACAGGAAGTTCCACAAGAACGTGGCTAACAGGAAGAAGTGAAGCAGAGCCGCCACCGCCGTACACGAGCCTCCGTCTGGCTCCACGTGTTCGTCAGAGTCCAGGACCGTGTTGGTCTGTTTGTATACCTCCACCGGACTGTCGTACTGTCGGCTGGAGTTGACAGCTCCAGAGAGGAAGGTGAGGATGAAGGCCAGCAGGCTGACGCAGATGCTCAGCAGAGCGAGCTTCGAGTTCTTATTAGTCTCACGATCACGGGACTTTCTCTGAAAGCTGCAGCAGAGAGTTAGATTTGTAGTCAAATTATCATATTAAAGAATAACATTGAAATAATAAAGAATAAGTCTCAAAGTCTTAACATTTTAAAAATAAAGTAACATTTGGTTTTGGTTACATTTTGGGACTAAAATTTTGAGAATTAAGTTTTGACCTGTCAAGAATAAAGTCACAACATTTTGAAAATGAAGACGTAAAATGTACAGAATAAAGTCGTAACAGTTTGCAAATATACTTGGAACATGACAAGATTAAATTTTAGCCTTTCGAGAATAAAGGCGTCAGATTTCACGAATGTTGTGATCTGACCAAGGGTTTATTTGTGGACTTTAACTGATGTGGACTAAAATGCAGCAGCATTTTATCTACCCCCATTTTGGTTCTATTATTATTAATTCTGATAACCATCTAACCACACTTTTGAACAAGATCCACACAAGTGTTGCTCAGGTTAATCCTTACATATTTGATATCCTTATGGGAGGGAATTGCATTTATGATAATGCCCTTTTATTTATATATTGACGCCCCTTGCAAGATATAATTTATTCATTAAAAAAAGCACCCTAAATTCCCAACATTATGGTGCCCCGTGTGAGGCATAGTACAGTTGGCAATTGTTCATAATTGTGCAATATTAATTTTTACACAGTAATCTGCTCCAGGAGTAGATCCATCTGTACTCCCAAAAATACATTGTGGTGTAAATGAATTTATGTATAAATTTAGTAAAAGCAATTAGAGAGATTTGTGTATTGGTATTTACCGAACTTAAAACCATACATTTTGCTAAGTTTACCACTTGCTGTTGATAACTACCTAAGTCAAAACCTACTCTGTAAAAGTCAAGAAGTTTGGTTCAGCATTTGAATACAGTATATTGTATATGGACCTGCACTTATATAGCGCTTTTCTAGTCGCTTTGCGACCACTCAAAGCGCTTTACACTACAGACTGCACTCATTCACCCTTTCACACACACATTCATACTGGTACCCTAAACTGTGCCACCTGCCACCATTGGGAATTCATTCACACACCGATGAACACAGCACATCAGGAGCAATTTGGGGTTCAGTATCTTGCTCAAGGATACTTCGACATGTAGGCTGTGACGGTCAGGGATCGAACCAACAACCCTTCGGTTGGGGGCCAACCGACTCTACCAACTGAGCCACAGCCGCTGTAACCTTTTCAGAAATTTGCTGTTAATTAGGCGCTCCCCTGTTTCCTTTAAGACACAGCGTGCCTCCGGTCCTGTGCAAATAGAGTTGTATTTTTGCTGTTACTGCCGTGCATTTCAGCCTAAAGAAGAGATAGAGACTGAGATTGAGCAACAGTGTGTTTCCAGCCCTGTGAAATTATAATTTTGTACCTAGCAGTTACTAACATGTGTTTCAGCTTGAGTCAAAATTTTAAGAAACATTCCCTTAACTGTTACAGCCCTGCATTCCAGTAACTGTGCAAGTTTGAAGCTGAAGAAGCAAACCTGCCTTTCTAAACTTAGGTTTACATTTTCTTTCCCTCTGCCACAGGAAGCTAATTTCTATAGTAGTCAGCATATTGTTTGGTTAGACTAGTGTAAGTGTCAAAGCTACATTACCAGGTGTCTGTCAAAACAACACCTCAGCCAACCAAACTCAGCAGAGTTACATCTCTGTGTGCACAAGGATGAATTGTTCAGGCTTAGAGCCCAGTGTGTCCCTTCACCACAGAAATTTGGACAATGTGATTCAGGTTTCTCTGATTCTATCTCCTCCTTTTTCAGTGACAGGTTAACTCCACCACTTGTCAAAAGATGGGACCACATTCCGAAGGACCACTAGTCTTTGGAGATAAAGTCAGCTTCTCAGCTCCCAATGAGAGATAGCAACAGCCTCCTGACCTCCCACCCCACTGAAACAGATTTTGAAGAGGTTTGTAGTTTATCTTCTGCTAGGTATTCTACCCAGCACTCTTTCTAGTCAGCAGAGAGCAAGCCACAGGCTCCCCACTGTGAAGCCCTGGACCTTATAACAACAGACATATTCAGCATGTAGAGTGAATTAGAATACAACATTATTGACTTGGCCCATGCAACTAACAGGGAGAAGGTTAAACTTGTGTGGAAAGCCATTGCTAAAGCTGTCCACAAGTTTATCCAGACCAAACCTCCTACTGTCAGAGATGATTACATCAAGCTCCGTCAAGCATTAATAGAAGAATTCTCCTCTACTGTTGATGAATTCACATCTTTGGTTGCAGCCCTAAATCAAACACTCTTGTAGTGAGAATCCTAGGGACTATTACACCTTTTTAAGATAAGCATATTTTCAGGGAAAGAATGCACCAGGCTTAGAGGAAGACGGTAACTTTAAAGCCTTATTCTTGAAAAACCTTCACCCATGTGTACGCACTCACATTGTACTTATGACATATAACGGTAAGCCCTCTATGCACGAGGTAAGGAAATTGACACAGGTGATTTGGGAAACTGTTGTCAATTCCAGAGCTAGAGTCAAACCATTTGAGCCTTCAAGTTAAAAGACAGCAGAGCTCCCCTACTCCAATCTCTCACCCGCACACCAGCAAACCGAAAGGGGGTGAGAAAAGGCAACGCAGGCAGAGTACGCAAGATCGCAGTGTCCATTGACTGCACAGAGACAGGCATTCACATAACAGAAGCTGTAGAAAGCCATACTCTGATATCTTGGCCTAAAATTATGGCCAGACAATGAGCCATTCAGATGATCAGAAGATCAGTTTGACAGCGCCTCTGACTGCATCTCTGGCCACATGGAGCATTACAGCCCTGAGCCACTTATGCAAAGAAGCCACAAGAGCTCCAGAGAATGCTTTTCGCACCATAGGCAGGATAGTCCATTTCTGTACTGACAGCAAAACAAATGCTGATTCAGTATCTCACCTTTCTCTTCTTCTTTTGCAGTTTCTAAGGCAAACTTAGTTAATTTAACTCTGTAATAGTCAGACATTGTCGTATTAATCTAGTAAAAGCCTATATTCTGATTGGACTCAAACACCACTGTCTAATTTTACATGTACACTTGGATAAACTCCTCGTTAGTACTTCTCAGTGAAACAGCTTTTGTTAAACATTAGCTTAGGATACACTATCATGACTTTACAACCAGTCATACATAGTACAAACATCATTCTCTCCTCTCACCTAACAATAGTATATAACTAACATTTTTCTCACGAACCCAGATGATTGAATATGTAGTTATTTTTAACCATGTCATTACAGTTGTGTTTATCAAATCAAATCAAATCAACTTTATTTATAGAGCCCTTTAAGACAGCGTTAGCTGATACAAAGTGCTGTACATGGCAGCACAGACCAACAATAAAAACAAAACAAGCAAAAACAACTAAAACAAAGCGAGTCTCATGCTGGGTAAAAAACAATAAATAAAAGTGGGTTTTAAAATGAATCTCAATTTTAAAATTAGTCTTAATTTTAAAATTAATCTTAATTTTAAAAAACCACAAAGAACAAATAAAAACAAATAAAACAGAACAAAGGGGCGTAGAGGTGGAGGAGCTCAGGGAGGTAGGGCGGGACGAGGCCATTTAAAGACTTAAAAACAAATAAAAGAATCTTAAAATGAACCCTTAAGTGCACCAGCAGCCAGTGGAGGGAGGCCAGGATAGGTGTAATGTGCTCCCTCTTGTGTACTCCAGTTAGCAGACGGGCGGCAGCATTCTGGACTAACTGGAGACGTGCAAGGGAGGACTGGCTAACTCCGAAATAAAGTGCATTGCAGTAATCCAGCCGAGAGGTAATAAAAGCATGGATTACTTTCTCAAAGTGCTTGTGTGCAAGAAAAGATTTCACTTTAGAAAGTTGCCGGATGTGAAAGAAACAAGATTTCACTATTGCACTAATTTGGCGGTCCATTTTAAAATCACTGTCCATTTTAAAACCAGGTTTGTGACAGTCGACTTTGTATAAGCTGCCAAATACAAAGGACCCCAGTCGACAGAGTAGGATTCACAGGAGCCACTAGGGCCAAACACAATCACCTCTGTTTTCTCCGTGTTGAAATTGAGGAAGTTAAGGGCCATCCAGGCTTTTACATCATCAAGACAGGCCAGCAGGGGTTTAATAGAAAATGTCTCACTTTTCCTCAGGGGGACATAAATCTGGCTGTCGTCAGCATAACAATGGAAAGAGACGCAATGTTTTCTAAGGATGGACCCTAGGGGCAGCAAGTAGAGGGAGAAAAGCAAAGGTCCTAAAATTGAACCCTGTGGGACCCCACAGTGGGACCTAAACCACTCCAGTGCGCTACCACCAATGCCCACAAGCTGCTGCAGACGCTTCAACAGAATAGAGTGAACAACAGTATCGAAGGCAGGATTTTGGAGACAAATGGCAACTTAGAGATAGGCCTGAAATTTGCTAACAGTGTTTTCAAGGCCAGGCTTCTTCAGCAAAGGTTGTACGACTGCATGTTTGAGGCTTATGGGGACAACACCAGAGGACAGGCTGCCATTTACAATAGTCAGAACTGAGGGCCCTAAGGTAGAGAAAATGTTTTTAAAGAAGTGGGGAGGGACCACATCACAAGGGGAACCTGATGGTTTCATATGGGCCACCACATCCTCTAACACTGACAGAGTCACATGTTCAAATGTGTTGAACACTGCTGGGCAAGGGACAGAGACAGAAGGGTCAAAGGTGGGTGGAGAGATGAGAGCTCTTGTGGAGGCAACTTTGTCAATGAAAAAGTGCAGACAACTGTTACACACATCGATGGATGTTTCTAAACATACAGGCTGTGGGACATTCAGGACAGAGTCAATTGTTCTGAACAGTACACGGGGGTTCTTAGTTTAGTTTTTTGTGACAATACATGCCAGATACTCTCTTTTGGATTCCTTTACAATGTTTTGATAAGAGCACCAGCAGTCCTTTAAAATCTGGAATGAAATCTGCAGCTTGTCCTTTTTCCACCTGCGTTCGGCTCTGCGACAATCCCGTCTGGCTGCACGAGTTCTGTCTTTAAACCAGGGTTCAGCTCTAGCCTTGGACTGCCTGGGTTTTAGAGGAGCCACAGAGTCCATTATAGAAAGGCAGGAGGAGTTAAACCAGGAGCAGAACTCCTCCGTATCAGCAGTGGCTGAATCGGGGCGCACACAGACAGCAGGCAGGAGAAGGCAGCAGAGAAGTTTCCAGCAGTGAGGGGGTTAATAGCACGACAGAGCCTGACAGGTGAACAACGTTTAGCCAGCACACAGAGAAAATCAATGCTAAATAAGACTGGTGCATGATCAGAGAACACACAATCACCAATCTCTAATTTTGACACAGTCAGACCATGAGCAAGAACTAAGTCTAATGTATGACCATGCTTGTGCGTGGAGCCAGACACACACTGCCTCAGGTTAAAAGAGTCCACAATGTTTAAAAAGTCCTTCACCATAGGCTTATCAGGACAGCACACATGCAGATTAAAATCGCAGACAAGAAGGACACGATCATAGTTGGGCATCACTCCTGCAAGGAAGTTTGAAAACTCACTTAAGAATTCCTTATTGTATTTTGGGGGCCGGTAGATGACGGCACAGAGCACCGGGTCTGAGCGACCAACCTCCAACACAGTCAGTTCAAAACTGGAGAAGGATGCAGGACGCTGTTTGCAATTAAAAGTTCCTTTGAAAACAGTCGCCGTTCCTCCACCTCGGCCCAGTGCCCGCGGGGAGTTAAAATAGGTACAATCAGCTGGTAAAAGTTCTAAAAGTGGGCTGCACTCACCCACGTTCATCCACGTCTCCGTCACGCAGAGGAAGTCCAGATCACGGGAGTTGAATAAATCCCTGAGGATGAAAGTTTTGTTTGCCAGCGATCTGGCGTTAACCAGGCCAATTCTGGTCGGAGCTGGAGCTTGTGGCCCAGCAGATCGCTGAACGCGTAGCGGCGTCCTCAGGTTGTGGGGATTGATCCCATGCGGCGGAGCCGCGGGGAGATGAGGTTGGGAAGCCGGAAGATCCCTATGTTATCCAAGCCGGTGACAGGTACCAGACAGCTGTCAATGGGATCCAGGAAGTGCTGGGGATCATCGCATCACCTCACGGTGGTGAGGTGATGCGATGATCCTTGTGCAGTACGGGAGTCACACGAGGAGTGTGCCAGGCAGATCCTTAACTTTACCATTTGACCGCTGCGTTTACCGCGGCGACGACAACACTTCTGCCGGGAAGATAATGCTGAGGCCCGGAGAAGGTAAGACGGGATTCCCGACAGGAGTGGAGGCAAAGTTTTCTGTCCATCATGATTAAAGGCACTTAGATCTACGGCACTTTGTCGGAGATCTAAGAGGGACTGACGATCATATAACAGCAGAGACTCTATCTGAGAGGTGTTAAAGCTTAAAAACACTAAAATCACAGACAAAAGTGGGAGCAACAGACGGCATGCCGCACACACTGGTGCCATCTTGATCCACATCATTCAGACTGTGGAAACCTCTGGATTTTGTTTTAACTACTGTCCTTGCTTAGCCAAGATAGATAGATAATGTACTGCCCAGACATTACAAACTGAATGAACTGACAAGTGAACTCTGTCAACTGTGGACTACTCTTTGATAGCTCGCAGAATCACACATTGAGTGGAATTCTGCGACCGAAAGGGGGAATGTTGTGATCAGACCACAAGTGAATCTTGGGTTTATTTGTGGACTTTAACTGATGTGGACTAAAATGCATTTATCCACCCTCATTTTGGCTCACAAGCGACAGCCAGAGATCTGCCCTGCATTTTGGTTCTCTGGTAAGGAACATCTCTCCCGGGATGACTTACGTTTATGACTCCTACAGATCACATCATTGGTCAGGAGAACTTAGACACGACATGGCGTCTCCTGTTAAAAGATCTCCCTCTTCCTCCACTGCTCCCCAGAGTAGCAACACCTCAATCTCCTCAGGAGGGGACCCAGAGGCCTGGATTAAACAGCCCCCACCTCCTTCCCCAACCCCGGCAGAGATAATCTGCATCTGAGGGTGGGACTTTCTTCAGCAAATCTCTTTTTCCAATAAGGTATTCGGGAAAAACTGCAACTCTGATCTTCTGATGAACGCAAAGTTCATTGCAACTTCCAGAGAAAGCTTCATCAAACAACAAGGTTGAACCAGCAACTTAATTTGCAAAGCAGCAAGTTATTGAAATCAACCTTCCTTCCACGCCCTCAATCGAAAAGGATTTCTTCTCCTTTTCCAGCTGGACTGTGAGTAGTGTAACTGGGCTTAGATAAGAAATCAGCAAGCACTTTAAGTACAAAGGATTTGACCTGTAATTAATAATTTGGTTTATATGTGTGTTTTTAAGTATATTTGTTGAGATATTCGTGTAGCTACATCTTTTGAAGTTGTATGTTAATCTTGCTTTTTACAAACAGTCATTCTTATACTAACTTTACTAACTAACTTTATTAAGTTTTCATTTGCTGACACACTGATTTAAACATAGTATACTTTAAATTGGCTTTAACAAGACACACTTTGTTAAGCTGAACCTCAGACACACACACACACCACTCACACACACACACACACACACACACAAGTAACACCTTTTCTCTCTCTTTTGTAAGTCTACATTAGATTAGACTTTGTAGACCTCTATACTCCATAGATTGTGTGCTTTTATTTGCTTTTATTTAGAATAAATACCTTTTTGATTACAGATGCTATCTACTTGTTGTTGTACACTCTAAATGATATGCCAACCTCTTCTATGGAAAGAATTAACAATTCCTTCAACCACTATTAAATATAAATAAGGTCATTTGATTATAATTATATTTATAATTATGAATCAGTGTTCCAAATGAATAGTTTAGTGACTTTATGCGACGGATTTAGGTGAATTGGCTATATCTTTCTGTTTAACAGATGATGCCTCAACGAGTGATGACGGAGAGTAAATCAAGTCATATCAATTAGTATAATTAATAATTATTTATGATAATTATTAATAATTCTTATAGCCATCTAACCACACTTTTGAACCGTGTTCAAAAGTGTGCTCAGGTTCATCCTTGCATATTTGATATCCTTATGGGAGGGATAGCATTTATGATAACGCCCTTTTATTTACATATTTGACGCCCCTTGCAAGGTATCATTTATTAATTAAAGAGGCATCCTAAATTCCTAACATAAATAAAGTCGCAACATTTTAAGAAGATTGTTATAATTTGAAAGATGAAGTCTTACCATTTGAGATAAACAGCATGTTTGATACAAAAGTCTTACTTGTCTTTAAGGTGGTGGATTATCGTAACAACCAAACCCAGAACAGAAAAAGAAAGTCCAACAATAGAAATCACATCCAGGGCTTCTGCATACTCATAGTTCTCTCTGAAAGACTGAAACACAAACACAATGGAGTTCTAACAAACCTTCCTGCTGACTTTGTCCAACAAAACCTGAGTCTGATGATGAACGTTGATTTACCCAGAGAGCAGCGAAGTTGGTGGTGTGGTTGCAGAAACATCTGAGGAGTCCGTCTGAAGCGTCTCCTTTGGAGCAGCCGGCGGTGCTCCAGTCCTGTAGACTGTAGTCCCAGAAAACACAAGCAAAGTGGAACAGAGCTGTCCCCTCCAAAACCTGAACCAGACACAACGTCTATCATGTTTTACTCTAAGAACAGCTGAAACATTAGTCAATAAATCAATACTATTTTTATAAATGAATGTTAAATTTAAAAAAAATTACAAAAAAATTGAAAAAAAAACTCCTTTTCAATGTGAATATTGTCTTGTTTTCTTAGCTTGAATATGTCAACTTCAGCTTTCAGAGATTGTGATGGACAGTTTATACACCAAAGAAATAATGAAGTGAATAAAAAAAAGAAAACGTTATTTATATATTTCATATTTTGGCAGCTTCAATTTAAACAAATAAATTCTGAAAATCTGAAATAATTCTGAAAATTAGTACAGATGGAATGGAAGACATAACATTTCCAGAATAAGATCATTAGATCAGAGCATTATTTTTAATGAGAACTGTTAAAAAGTAGTGAGCAGAAGTATTCTCACCGTTGGTCTGAATTGCATCTCCACATGTTGTGGCACCGTGCGGCGCTCCTGACCTCTGAAGGTGGCAGACAGGACCCTGACAGTGACCCGCCTCCGACTGTAGCGCCTCGACCTGAAGAAACGGTCGTTCTGGTAGAGGACGAAACCCAGCGAGACGTTTTCTGGCTGCTGATGAACATCAACGGCTGCTGTTTTACAAGACAGAAAAAAACTTTTGTTGCAGTTGCAGAAAACTCAATCAAACTGATTTTGGTTTCTTCATTTGGAGTTTTTAATCTATGAACTCTCTAATAGTTTAACATTTGTAGAAAGTTGAGAAAGAATAAATCTATCTAGTATTTATAAGTCTTACCTGGTGGGAATCGAACGTATATCAGAGCGTCAGAAATCCCGTTTTCCCCCACAATTGTCGATGTGTTGGTGTTCAGCACAATTCTGTCGGCGACGAAACTGCCAGATGTCCCTGAACACACCAGGAAACAGAGTTATCAGTGATGATCATGAGAAATGTATGTTTATATGTTTATGTTCTGATCTTATTTTTGTCTCCCTCAGGCTTCTGTTGGCCCTTAAAATGTCCATTTGTTTGAAAAATACACAAATAATAATAATTTCCTGTAAACGAAAGCTTATTTCCTGTAAGCGATCAGCAGTTGGCAGCCTGCGAGCCACATCCGGCCCACCAAACTTCCAGCCCGGCCGACAGTATGACACCGCAGGATTTCACAATCTGATATTTTCCGCGGGAACTTGAACGCACAATGTAATATTGATACCACCACATAAAACTGAAACCATCACATAAAATAGACCCTGCTGGTAAAGACTACTAAACAACATATATAACCATAAAAAACCTTTACTGAACACATGATTAGATATCACCTGAGCTGCACCTTGATGTGGACTCTGGACTACTTAAACCGAATCATGTTATAAAACCTCCAGTAGGACAGAAGATGATATAAACAACTTGTGACATTTACACTTAAATGTTGGGATGTAAAATGTTGTTTTGAGAATAAAGTATGAAAAAAAAACCTCCTCAAAAAGAAGCCCCTTTTAAATGCTTATAGCATATAGAAAGTTGCCTTATATTCTACATATAACTTACTGTACAGTAAGTACAGTCATTTAACATTCAAGACCACTCTCAAAATTAACAGATTCAACTTCGATTTTATGGTTAATATACTGTAAAATAATACAGTAAATTTCTGGAAAATGTATCAATATTTTGTACAGTGTATTACCCTGACTAATTAAACCACCTCAGAGTTGTTGACCGTCAGTTAAAATATTCCTGTCTGAGGGGCAGTGATCACGTGATACTGACCTGAGAGCGAGGTGAACTGGACTCCCAGAGTGTCTGCAGCAGCGATTTGTGCCGACTGGACCACCAGGTTGGGTTGGACCACCTGAGACTGAGACATGTTGGAACTGAGGCTCAGGTCCACAGAGAGCTGGTCCAGGGTCTTTGTGAGTCTGTAAGATAGATGAGGAATACACAAAAAAAAGATATCATCAACCTGCAGCCTGAGCCCCAAATGAAAGCTGGACTAGAGTTGTTCTTTTACTCCAGTGTAGCGCTGTTTTCCTCGCTGTTGTCTGGCACGCTGGCGTTCAGCAGCTGGCTGACTGTTGCTATGGCAGCCACCCTGACGACCTGCAAACATCAAGTTAGAATCACAGTCAAAATCGTTGAGCCAAAACTCACTGAGTTTCTTCTGCTTCAGTTTGTACCTCTGTGGCGTTTGGAGACAGCAGCAGCGTGTTGGTGATCTGAGCTGCTGTTGTGATGTTTTCAGCCGTCAACTCTTCAGGTTTGGACGTCAGAATCTGAGTGCTGCTCGCCAACGTCTCTAAGGCAGCAGGACTCGTCAGCTGAGAGACAAAAACTAAAATTATTTACTGAACCTGCAGATGTCGACATACCTTTCCACATCAGCACCAAAACTGAATTTCTGGACCACAGACTGTATAAATAGGTAGCCATGCCCATGAACGGTTCCACGTTATTCCTATTTATCACTTTTTACTGTAAAACAATAATTCTCACATTTTGTTGTATGTCGCCGAGCGTCTGGTCACACAGATAGACCTGTGGGGGCTCAAAACTTGGTGGTCCATTCTTGGTGGAACATCTGGTCGAAGCTCGGGGTTTACCAGCTGGATGGAAATGAGGGTAGTTAAAGCAGCATTATGGTGTATTATGGTGTATCTGATGGATAGACTGAGGTGGATGGAGAAACTTACCACCACTCGTTCCTACTTTACAGAGTTCGTCTGAATATGCAAACCAGCCGATGGGCGTGCGTGGGAAACTGTATCCAGCCAACTGTTGGGCACGGCAGAAATTTTCTACATAGACAAGGTTAATAAATGACAGCTGAAGGTTTGGACTAGGTCAGTTTTTTAACAGGATGGGAACATCAACATCAAATAATAATGTGTGGCTCAACAAGAAGCCTGAAGGCATGTTCAGTTATGAGCCTTGAAAGCATCCCCTAGACGCAGCAATGGTCATTGAACCAAAAATGCTAATGTGATAACTTGATGCTAATTTCACCAGAATATGAGGCCAAATGCCTCAAGTATGTTTTATTTGCTTAACCCTTGTGTGCCCCTAGGTAAAAAAAAAAAGTACATTTCCATTAAAAATACTGATTAATTTTGCCTGTGTTAATGTTAGTGGGAAAAGATTTTGCAAGGACATCAGTTCTCTATCAGCCTTTAAAATTTCAACCTTGGATCAAATAATTGGGTGATATTTCATTGCGTAAAAAAAATAGTTCTAGTTTTTGCACCATTGACTCCCAATAAAATATAAATATTTGATCCTAGTCTAGTTTTAGCATAACATTATGTTTAACTACCTTTTCAATCTAAGCTTTTGGCTTGAAAAATATATATATTTTTCAATTATCCATCATATGACGTAATTTTCCACTATATGGCTGAGGGCCCCATTATATGGTGTTTCAATGAGGCTTTCTCCTGTTGCATTTCTTTTTTTTTTTTTTTAGATATATTTTTTGGGCATTTTGTAGCTTTATTGACAGTAGAGATATTTAGAGTGAAAGGGGGAGACAGAGGGGAAGACATGTGGGAAAGGGCTCCAAGCTGGATTCGAACCCGGGCCGCCCGCTTACGAGGACTGGGCCTCTGTGGTATGCGCTCTACCAGGTGTGCCACCAGGAACGCCCTCTCCTGTTGCATTTCTGACTATTGCTTGGCAACAGAATACATGATTACAACTAAAATGGTCGGGGGTGTTTTGGTATTGATGTAGACCAAAATGTAAGTAGTGTAAAATGTGCATTGCTTGCCCCTTTTTCAAGGGCCCGCTACTGGCAAAAGTAACCAGTAAAGTAGTGCCAAGTGCAGCGAGTATTCATGCAAAGTACACATGAAAATGATCTGCAGCTCCTGATCCACACACACACACACACACACACACACACACACACACACACTGTTTCATATTTTGTGTTTTTATAATTAAAACTGAAGTTGGTCAAAGAATTTAATGCACAGAAAGTGAAAAAAAAATCCTGTACTTTTTTTTTTGCACCAAGGGTAATACTTTGACATTTTCTGAAGGGGTGCACAAGGATTAAAATTGGATTAGAAAATACAGTTTTCTTGTTCTGCTGTTGTGAAAACCGACTTACCAACAGAGCATCTCTCTCCAGTCCATTCATCAGGACAGATACAGACACCACTCACAGGTTTCCCTCCATTATTACAAATCAGAGGAGTGGTAGAAGGGGGGGTACGAGTGGTACTTGTGGTAGTAGGAGTAGTAGTAGTAGTAGTAGTAGTAGTAGTAGAAGTAGTAGTAGGAGAGGCAGTAGTAGTAGGATCAGCGGTAGTAGTAGTCGGATCAGCAGTAGTAGTAGTAGTAGGATCAGCAGTAGTAGTAGGATCAGCAGTAGTAGTACTCGGATCAGCAGTAGTAGTTGTAGGATCCGCAGTAGTAGTAGGATCAGCAGTAGTAGTAGTAGGATCAGCAGTAGTAGTCGGATCAGCAGTAGTAGTAGTAGTAGTAGGATCCGCAGTAGTAGTAGGATCAGCAGTAGTAGTAGTAGGACCCGCAGTAGTAGTAGGATCAGCAGTAGTAGTAGGATCAGCAGTAGTAGTAGTCGGATCAGCAGTAGTAGTAGTAGGATCAGCAGTAGTAGTAGTCGGATCAGCAGTAGTAGTAGTAGGATCCGCAGTAGTAGTAGCATCAGCAGTAGTAGTAGTAGGATCAGCAGTAGTAGTAGGATCAGCAGTAGTAGTAGTAAGATCAACAGTCGTAGTAGGATCAGCAGTAGTAGTAGTAGAATCAGCAGTATAAGTAGGATCAGCTATCATCATAGTAGTAGGGCCAGTATTAATAGTAGTGCCAGGAGTAAAAGTAGTGCCAGGAGTTGTAGTAGGGCCAGTATTAATAGTAGTGCCAGGAGTAAAAGTAATGCCAGGAGTTATAGAAGTGCCAGGAGTTAAAGTAGTGCCAGGAGTTATAGTAGGGGCAGTTTTAATAGTAGTGCCATCAGCAGTAGTAGTAGTCGGATCAGCAGTGGTGATAGTTGGATCAGCAGTAGTAGTAGGATCAGCGGTAGTAGTAGTCGGATCAGCAGTAGTAGTAGTAGGATCAGCAGTAGTAGTAGGATCAGCAGTAGTAGTAGTCGGATCAGCAGTAGTAGTAGTAGGATCCGCAGTAGTAGTAGGATCAGCAGCAGTAGTAGTAGCATCAGCAGTAGTAGTAGGATCAGCAGTAGTAGTAGGATCAGCAGTAGTAGTAGTAGGATCAACAGTCGTAGTAGGATCAGCAGTTGTAGTAGTAGAATCAGCAGTATAAGTAGGATCAGCTATCATCATAGTAGTAGGGCCAGTATTAATAGTAGTGCCAGGAGTAAAAGTAGTGCCAGGAGTTGTAGTAGGGCCAGTATTAATAGTAGTGCCAGGAGTTGTAGTAGGGCCAGTATTAATAGTAGTGCCAGGAGTAAAAGTAATGCCAGGAGTTATAGAAGTGCCAGGAGTTAAAGTAGTGCCAGGAGTTATAGTAGGGGCAGTTTTAATAGTAGTGCCATCAGCAGTAGTAGTAGTCGGATCAGCAGTAGTAGTAGTAGGATCAGCAGTAGTAGTAGGATCAGCAGTAGTAGTAGTCGGATCAGCAGTAGTAGTTGTAGGATCCGCAGTAGTAGTAGGATCAGCAGTAGTAGTAGTAGGATCAGCAGTAGTAGTCGGATCGGCAGTAGTAGTAGTAGTAGTAGGATCCGCAGTAGTAGTAGGATCAGCAGTAGTAGTAGTAGGAGCAGCAGTAGTAGTAGTCAGATCAGCAGTAGTAGTAGTAGGATCAGCAGTAGTAGTCGGATCAGCAGCAGTAGTAGTAGTAGGATCAGCAGTAGTAGTAGTAGGATCAGCAGTAGTAGTAGTCGGATCCACAGTAGTAGTAGTAGGATCAGCAGTAGTAGTAGTCGGATCAGCAGTAGAAGTAGTAGGATCAGCAGTAGTAGTAGGATCAGCAGTAGTAGTAGTAGGATCAGCAGTAGTAGTAGGATAAGTAGTAGTAGTAGTAGTAGGATCCGCAGTAGTAGTAGTATCAGCAGTAGTAGTAGTAGGATAAGCAGTAGTAGTAGTCGGATCCGCAGTAGTAGTAGGATCAGCAGTAGTAGTAGTGTGATCAGCAGTAGTAGTAGGATCAGCAGTAGTAGTAGTAGTAGTAGGATCAGCAGTAGTAGTAGTCGGATCCGCAGTAGTAGGAGGAGGGGCAGTAGTAGTAGGATCAGCAGTAGTAGTAGTAGAGGCGGTAGTAATAAGATCAGCAGTAGTAATAGTAGAGGCAGTAGTAATAAGATCAGCAATAGTAGTAGTAGAGGCAGTAGTAATAAGATAAGCAATAGTAGTAGTAGAAGCAGTAGTAATAAGATCAGCAATAGTAGTAGTAGAGGCAGTAGTAATAGGATCAGCAATAGTAGTAGTAGAGGCAGTAGTAGTAGGATCAGCAGTAGTAATAGTAGAGGCAGTAGAAACAAGATCAGTAGTAGTAGTAGTCGTAGTAGTAGTCGTCGTAGTAGCAATAGAAGGAGCAGTAGTAGAAGCAGTAACTGTAGGGGGTAGAGTAGTATCTCCAGGGACAGTAGTTAAACCAGTATGTCCTGGAATAGTAGTGCCTTTAGTAGAAGTATTAGTAGTAGTAGTAGTAGCAGTAGTAATCAGAGGGATTACAGTAGTGGTAGTAACAGGGACCACAGTGGTTGTGTCAATGGTATCTGTTGCTGCTGCTGTTGTTGTGGTGACCTGAGCTCCAGTTCTACAGGCCAGGTGAAGAGCTGTGAGCATAGAAATCAATAAATTCATGTTCAATTGAGTTATTTTACCGTAGCTATCTATGGCAACAAATTGATAGGTGGACTATTTTTAAATTGTCTCAATTTAAAAACAACAATGCTATGAATTTCTCAACACTTATTAACTAATATTGCATTTTTTTGTGAATCATTTAAGTCAAGAGTAGAGTTTGTGTGCACTTTATGGGAGGAGGAAGCCAGAGAACCTGACACGGGGAGAACATGCAGACTCCACACAGAAGAATGTGTCGGGAACCCAGTGTGCAGAACTATTCACATACAAATAACAAATTTCACTGCAGGAGAAAAACTACATGTTGTCTGAATAAAGTTGGCGTATCTATAAATAGAAGACTCGCAGATAACCACAGAACCCATTTTGATTCAGATATATTTGATGGCAGAAGTCAAGACATCCCTTTGAAAATGGGCTTTTTTTCACTTGCTAAAATGTAGCTGAACTTGAGAACATTTTTCACCACCTTCCCCACAAGACATTACAACATGTTTGGTACAAATAGATTCCCTAAGTCTTTCATATGGCCTGACCTCTGATCCCCGCATTAATGAAGAAAATTGGGCTCATTGAATCAACAAGAGTCTCCGCTTTCCAGCCCAATTTATGCAACTCACAGACATAGGCGTAATTTATGGGGGGATGGGTGGGTTGCAACCCAACCAATAATCCAAACCAGCCACAACAACCCACCCAATATGATAGCATAATTATTGGTAATGAATGTTAAGTTTTATAAACACGACAATGTGGTAGATTTCCAATAGGAGACCCATGTGCCGTCACATGATGGGTTTGTGCGGTCACTTTATCAGCCAAAATTATCCACATACATGATGATGATTGTTCCGTGTGTGATCACTACTATCGGCTGTATCAGCTATAAATCCTAATAAATAATGTATAAATTTATTTTATGCAGTC
This sequence comes from Centropristis striata, assembly GCF_030273125.1. NCBI lineage: Eukaryota > Metazoa > Chordata > Actinopteri > Perciformes > Serranidae > Centropristis > Centropristis striata. The sequence continues at coordinate 17,491,547 of NC_081540.1, forward strand.
TATGCTATAAACAGCCATTCATGCATTAAACACAAGCTGAGAGCAGTAAATGTGCTTGAGATGAAGGAGAACCCGTGATTAGTGCAGGAAACATGACAGTAAATGTGTGTAGCTCATGTTAATGTCTGGGCTGTGCACGTGATTTTCTTAGGCAAAGAATAGAACAGTTACAACAGTTAGTAGTAGTAAATCAGAAAATGAACGGCAATTAAAAATGACACAGTAGGATAACAAATATTTTATAATACAGTATCTCCTGACTGTGACAAATGTTACAGTATGTGAGGAGTTTGCTCTTATTTAGCTCTCAAAGTGCATGAGATTGATGCATTTTACTTATAAATGTACAAAATTTTCTCCTGGGACAAATATATATATATATATATATAGGTAAAGATTTTCTCATGTCTTTAGATCTGCTTCACAGGCAGAAATCTCAATCCCCCCAATGTTCAACTCAAAGTTACGCCCTTGCTCACAGACTGTTTAAGGACTCCAGTATGCAGGAATATTATATGTAATAACACAATTTAACTGCATGTTATCAGCATAAAGTGAGTATGTCTGTAAAGAGGAGACTTTACGGACAGAATTATGACATCAGCGATAAACAAACAAAAAGTTCCCTCACCCAAAGTGAAAATGAACAAAAAGTCCATGTTGGTCAGCAGCTGCAGGTCGGAGACGTTGGATTAAAGTTGTGTTTGTGAAACGTTATATGAGCTGCAGTGGAAGGAGTGTCAGGCTACTGTGGTCATAAAGATCACAGAAGATAAAATTAAGTGCAGCTCAAAGTTCTTGATCAAAACAAGTCTCACCGTCACCGCTCTCATTAACCGAAATCAATCAGAATGATTTAGGTTCATCAAGTCACATGAAATAGGGTTCAGTTCACAAAACTGCAGGAAAAGTGTAAATCTTTAATTTGAAAATTGTGTCTCCAGGTGGCAGCTAAGGTTTTGGCGATGGCTGTTTTCAAAATAAAACTTTATATAAAGCCTTAATTTTAAGTTTGTGTCTTCAGATGGCAGCTAAGGCTTTGGAAACAGCCGTTTTCAACATAAAAATAAAAATAAACCTTAGGTCAAAATTTGTGTTTCCAGGTGAGGGTTAAAGGTCTTGAGACAGCTGTTTTCAAAATCAAATTTAAAATAAAACCTTTAATTTGAAGTTTGTGTCTCCAGTTGGCAGCTGTTTTAAATGGCATTTTAAAACAAAAACTTTAATTTTAAGTTTGTGTTTCCAGGTGACATATAAAGCTTTGGAGACAGCTGTTTTCAAAATAAAACTTTAAATGAAACCTTAAATTTGAAGTTTGTTATGTCTCAAAGTGGCGGCTGTTTTCAAAATATTACTTTTAATTTGAAGTTTGCATCTCTTGGTGGCAGCTGCTTTCAAAATAAAACTTTAAATAAAACCTTTAATTTGAAGTTTCTGCCTCCAGGCAGGACTTTGGAGACGGATGTTTTCGGCACATATTACGTCACCATAAACTTTAAAGACATACTTTAAGATGGCCTTAAGTAGGTCTTCGTAGTCTTAACATTTGTTTAATAACTCAAGTTTTTATTTTTAATAATTGATTCATCTTTTGTGCTGCAGACTCAGAAGAGAGACATCCTGCTTTCTGTGATAAGAGGAAGTGTTTTTTTTCTTCTTCTACAACGTTAAACCTCAGTCTGTATGACACAATAGTATTTCCTAATTTATAAATGTAAGAAATAATCATAACAGAAGAAATAAAATATGCAAAAAACAAGTTTCTTATTGTATTTTTTCAATCATTCTACTTTTCTGTTTATAAAATACATTTAAATGTTCCTAAATTGACATTTTCCTCTATAAAAAAAGCAGTGGAAGCAGACAAAATAAAAAAATATAGAATAATAATATAAATTAATTATAATTTGTAATATATAAATGTATTTATCTATTCTATTCTATTCTATCTATCTATCTATCTATCTATCTATCTATCTATCTATCTATCTATCTATCTATCTATCTATCTATCTATCTATCTATTTTAGTTTTGATGATTTTTTTAATCCATTTATTTTATCTTTTTACATTGACTGTTTAGTTTCAATAAATTGAAGTTGGGTGAAATAAATAAATTAAATATATAAAATTTATAAAATGTATTATAAGCATATAGGAATTTTTAAAAAAGTCGTAATGATTAACAATGTTTCTATTAAATAATTGGTATAAAAATTAAAACTATTTTTTATTTTGTCATTGTCATTGTATTATTTTCTATTGACATTTGGTGAATAAATACATTTAAAATACATAAATTGAAAATGAAATAGGAAAGTAAATCAATTATATATAAAGGTAAGTAAATAAAAAAGCAAACACAATATTTTATCAATTAATTAATGCCTATATTTATTTTAAATATCATTCTTGGTGAATTTAATGGCAAATCGAGTCATTTATTTATTTATTTATTCATGTTGGCAGCTTCCGTCCGTCAAATAAACTTCTCTCCTACATTTCCCATAATGCAACTGTTGTATGTTGTGCTGCATAGTCTGTCCACCAGATGGAGACAAAGTGTCGTTTTCTTATTTACTATACACTTATCATAGACATACATACATGTATATATGTCTATGGATTATCAGTCACACAGCTGAACATCATTTCATCTTTTATTTCATTTCTTACTTCAGTCTCGCGCTGATGACATCATATAGGTATTTAACAACAAACACAGGGGTGAAAATACTTCATATGTACTTGTGAAACATAACTGAACTGCTATTTACATTAAAACCAACTATTTTTCCATATTAGGGGTTAAACAGTCTGACCATACCAAACTGTAATTTCATTCTGCCCTCGTGATTTAGACAAAAATCTGGTAGAATCAAGAGCTGATTTGTATCAACACAAGTGGTTGATGATCCCAAAAGCGTTCATCAGAAATCCTCCCTGACATACAACAAGAACATATTCGTGGTCTCTGTGTAATGCCCCGAAATAAGAAGAATGTAAAATTATCTGAATTAATCAGAAGATGTTGTTGATTAATAAACTTTACTCTGAAAGTCTGACAAATATGCGACTACCTTTTATCAATTAATTAATTTAAAGTTTGGTATGACGTCTGTAAAGGGTTGCATCTCTAACAACACTGAAATACTGGAATTTAACTACATTTCTTTTATTATTGAAACAAAGATTTCTTAGGAATTCACTTGATTATTAAAAGTTTGAACTGATCCCTTTCAGGTATGTGACTGAAGGTACTTTTCGTAAAAATTACTATTTTTTAGGTGGAGTTTGGTTTCAAGTCATGATGAAACAAAAATAATTGTACTAAATGATTGAGTGTAGTTGCAGTGAGAGTTTCAAGCTTTTCACTGTGCAACTGATCCTACTGAGACAAATATCTTAAATTAGCAGGATTTATAATGGAGTTTGGTGTGAAGTGGCCTAATAAATCCTGCAGCTGTTTGTGTGTTTCACTGTTTTAAACCCATAAAAACGGAAAGAAAAAAAACAACAGTTCCATCCGTACAGGAAATGAAGTGTAAGCTCAGTTTTCCTGCAGCTTCTCCACTTCCTGTGTTGGGGTCAGAGGTCACGGTCTGCTTACAGCTGCTCCACAGTTTGATTTTAAGTTCATTTTTATATCATCTACTTTCATTATCACTTTATCAATCATTTAAATTGTGTTATATTTATTTTGAACATTCATTATTATTTATTATTTGTATTTTATTTTTGATATTTTATTTTTTTTGGTGCGTTTTGTGTGATTTAATTAGTATAACACTATTTGATAAATTCAAAATAATAAAACCTCATTAAATACTTAATTGTTTTTTAGAGTTAATAAATATTTTGGGATAAAATGTATAGGTTAAAATAATATGTAAGTTAGTGTTGCAAACTAATTGAAAAATATATATTTATGTTTCAGATCTATTTGAAATATATTTATAACAATAGAAGAAAACATGTAATAAGCAATTATTTAAATGTTTTCTATTGAATAATAGGAACAATGAAACTGTTTTTATTTGGTTTGTCATTGTCTTATGTCTATTCCATAATAAACACAATATAAATTATGTAACATATAAAGCAGACATAAAGATAAAACACACACTCAAGTGATACATGTTTATTTATTACTGTAAATCTTATTTCATTATTAATTCTCATTGTTTTTAATTTGTTTTTTTCCTATATAATAATAACATGAAGTAGTTCAACCAAAGTATAAATGATATGCAAATAATTTTTACTTAATAAATTCAATAGGTTAATGCCTATATTATTGTATATTCTTTTTACATAATTAAGATATATTTAAAATGATACATTTATAATAATTAAAATATTTAAAGAAATATGAGAAATTACGTATTTTAATTTTTATAAAATTGTCTTATAAAAGTAATTTCTATGACATTTTGAAGCCATAAAACAAATAATAAAATAATGATTTAAATAAAACACACACTGAAGTAGTGTCCAAAGTGAATTTAATGTGTAAAATCCAGTTAAAACATCAATATTCAGAAGAATAAAAAACAAACAAACAATCTTTTTTTAAAATAAAACAAGAAGAAGAAGAATTAGGTTTCACATCTTATTAATTTATATTCAGGCTTTAATTTTGTTAAAAGTGTAACAGTCAATGGTGATGTCATCGTTCCGTCATCCTCACAGCGTGGTGAACTGGCTCAGAGCTCCTCTCAGCTTATCAGCGATCTGACCAATCAGAGAGCAGAGAAGACATGATGATGTCACAGTGTGATGTTTATAATGTTGCCCTTACTCCACCCCCTCAGCTCACCTGTTGGTAGAAGGTCACCTGCTGCTCCAGGTACAGCTGCATCACTCTGTTGTAGTCATAGATACGGTTACTATGGAAATGATTCATCTCAGCTGCAACGAGACACAGAGAGAGTGTGGTTACAGTGATGTCCAGGGCTCAATTAACGTTATGCCGATATTACAGCATTAACTTTACATTAACAGCAATAACGTTATGACTGCGTTAACGATATCGCGACATTAACGTTTTCACGTCATTAATGTTTTCACGACATTAACGATATCACGACATACACGGTTTCACAACATTAACGACATTACAACATTAACAATTTCATGAGATTGATGATATCACGACATTGACGATATCACGTCATTAACGATTTCACAACATTAACGATTTCACAACATTAACGATTTCACGACATTAACGATATCACGATACTAACAATATCACAACATTAACGATTTCACGACATTCACGATATCACGACATTGAGGATTTCACGATATTAATGATATCACGACATTAACGATTAACGATATCGCGGAATTAATGACATCACGTCATTAATGATAGGACAACGTTAACAGTCTCACAATGTTAACCATATCACGACATTAACAATTTGACGACTTTAACGATACCACAATGTTAATGATATCACGGCATTAACAATAGGACCATGTTAATGATAGGACGACATTAACGATATGACGATTTAACAATGTTAACTATAATACGATGTCAACTTATAAGTTAACAATATAACGTCAAATATAATATGGTGTTGACTATGTAAATGATGACATTAACTTTATTGTGTGTTTGTGTACTGTATTTCTGTATACTGTGCAGTATTGTGTCGGGTATTACTTTTTGTATTACCTATACAGTGTTGTATTACATGCAGTACTGTGAAGTAGTATATGCAGGACTGTTTAGTGGTATATATGATAATGTTTAGTTTCTATGGAGTACTGTTACCCTGCAGGGAGTAGCTCATGCAGCTGATTCGATGGTTCATGCACTTCTTATCATCATTGTTGATTTTTCCGGCAGAAACCAGACGATCGGCTTCCTTCACCTTCTCCACTGCAGCCTGAACAGACAGGTGAGACCACGCCCCCTTAGTGATGTAGCGTCAAACCCCCATGAAGCACCGCCCCCTCCTTATTGAAGTAATAGCTGTATTAGTACTACAGTGTGTATTGGTATTACAGTACCTTGTGTACAGCAATGATTTCTGGGAAACATCCCAGCAGGCCTTTGTACTCGCTGTTTGTCTCCAGCAGGAAGTGAAGGTCCTTCTGAGGCTGAGGAGGTCAAAGGGCACCAGGGGTTACCAGAGGTCACACAACAACATATTGGCCCTTATTTATCAAACGAGCGTAGAAACGAGCTAAGATCTGAGCGTATAATTCGTCTTACGACAGGGTTCGCGTGGGATTTATCAAACGATCGTATCTCTCCAATCACAGCGTGAGAAGGATCGGCTGTTGATAAATGTGGCGGCTGGAAACAATTGTCATTTAAATACCATACCCTAATATATCAATATATATATAATATACGCGCAATACGGCCAAAAAGAGGATTTCCCCCCCCTAAAATCACCTTTATCAGCAAAGTACACCGTTACAAATAACAACAGGAGGAAATAGCCATATTACAGAAATACGCAGCGAGTACTTATAGTTATAAACTCAAACAAGTTCGGTGAATATTTTACATTTGGAGCACATACTTAAAGTTTTCACAGCATTTTGGTTGAAGGAGGTAAACAATGTTTGAAAGTAAGTTTTAATTCAAAAGAAGAGGAATTTTTCAGAGTCAGAAAGTGAAGTGAAAATGAAGTGAAAGTGGTGCTGTCAGCAGAGTAGCAGTGGAGCATTCAACTCCTGGTGAGGTTGGAATGTTTCATTTATACATTGTGATATATAAAGCCTAATAATCTATATAATATCAAAATATTGTTATTGTTAAGTTGGGGAGATATAATTCACCTCTTTACATTTAGTAATAATTCTGAAATGTTTCTATTAGGTCAGAACCGCTGGTGAAAGGAGACGCTGACGCTCCGGTGTCCAGCAGAATTTAATAATAATAATAATAATAATAATAATAATAATAATAACAACAACGGTAAACAGCAGAAGACAACAACATTTAATAGCCTCGGCTAGTATTCTGATTAAAGAATTTCTCGGTTGCAGGGTGTATTTATTTTAAATGATGTTTAATGATAAACTATGTAGCCTAAACATGATTTGCTTTGTCACCATTAAAAACAAAACCCGGCAGAGTTTTATCAGCTCCAGGCATGGATACAACAGTCTAAGATCAATTCTCTGACTCAGACGTGTGGACTTCACGCTGACTCAAATTTGCGTCCACGAGCTGAGAGCAGACGTTAGATCTGATCGTACCCTCCGTTCACGTCCAGATTGATAAATGCCGAGGCTTGTAGAAATGATCGTACGCCCACTTTACGCTCACTTTCTGTCGTACGCTCGTTTGATAAATGAGGGCCATTGAGTTTATACAGAAATATAATTCAAATGCTACTCGTAGTACTCGTAGTATTATCAAATCTTAGTTTGTGACAGCAGAAAAAGTAAATACAACTGCAGTACTACAAGTGTTAATCTTCCAGGTGTGTTTACCTGCTCAGCAACAATCTGTGCGATCTCTTCGTATGTTTTTCCAGCAGCGGTCAGAGCGTCTGTCAGCGTGGCCTCTCCTGAAACACCGTGACATTACTTATCAATAATAAACACCATTACATCAATAATTAATTAATAATAAACACCATAAAATTAATAATCAATCAATAATAAACACCATGACATCAATTATCAATTAATAATAAACACCATAACATCACTTATCACTACTTCCCCCCCCTTGCCTCGATGTCTTCTCCTCCTGTCTCCTCCCTCCTTGTGTCCTCCTTCCTTGCCTCCTCCCTCCTTGTCTCATTCCTCCTTGCCATCTTGTCTCCTACCTCCTTCTCTCCTCTGTCCCTCCTTGTCTCCTCCCTCCTTGTCTCCTCACCTGGATACTGGCTGCTGATGAAAACAGCTGACAGGTTCCTGAAGGCTCGACCGATCCGCTCGTACTCTTTAGGCAGCGCTGAAAACACACACATTTATACACACATTCATAACTTTATATATGTACTGTGTGTATAAGAACATGTGTACTATGTTTATAAGTACATAGAGTACACATACGTCCGGTGCAGCGTTTCCAGTGAGTGTGTCCGACGTTCAGCAGCTCTTTGACTCCGTCATCCATCGACTTTGTAAAACGACTGTAGAGTTCACACTGACGCTCCCTGCACACACACACACACACACACACACACACACACACACACACACACACACACACACACACACACACACACACACACACACACACACACACATTAACACACACGCACACATTAAAGCTACCTATACATTAGAGGATATTTGTGTTTGTGTTTAGAGTTTTTAGTCTCATACTGAGCTGAAAAAGGGTTTTTATCACATGAAAAGTTGACTATTTTACAGTAAAAATAGATATAAGGAAGAATAAAGGAAAGGAACATTTAGAAATGAATGAATTGAATAATTATATTTATCAGCTCTATCAACTTTCATTTAGTTAATCATACATTAATCATACATTATTTATTACTTATTGATGTATACATTTATTTATACATTTTAACTGGGTCTACTTACTGTTCTCTTCACTAAGAAACATCTAAATATATGACATCACTATATTTTTATTGAGGACTGAGCTTATTATCATTATTGTGATGTTGCTTTTTCCTGTGGTAGTGGTTTTACTGGCCGGTCTGGAACCGGGGACCTTTCCCCCGCTCATCTATTGGTTGGTGATTGTGTTACGTCACTGAGACTAGAGATAATATCAAACAGGTTTGATATGATCCAAACCCAAGACTAGGAAAAGACTGATATGAAACAGAGCAGATTACTACCTTAAACTTAACCATGGAGATGACGGGAGCGCCGTGATTCCAGTAAAACTCCTAGATTTACTAAAGACTTTCAGCTTTTAGTCTGGGACTGGGTAAATCTATTGGTGTAAGCCCAGCAAAACACAGACACACAGGTGGATACACAAGCTGTATTTCGTGGTCACTTACACCTGGACGGCGTCAAGCTCCGGAGCTTCAGGTTCAACGAGGCTGAAAATCACCGGTCCCACCGTCTCGTCTCTCTCCGCTGTCCTCTTTCCCGCCTTCCACTCCTGAAACATCAACACACCACTTCAGCCAATCAGGGCAGCGCTACCAAGACCTCTTGATAGCTGACTGGCCTGAAATATCTAGAGGAGGGCGGGGCTTAACCAGGCCGCAATCTCCGGGTCTGAGCATGGAGGCAAACCAGGAAGTGCCTTAAGCTGCATTCTACCGAAAATTCCAGCAGGGGGCGCTAAGTTTGGCTGCAAAAAAAATCTGCCCATTCATTTCAATGCAAAATTTGAAAACTTCCCACTTGATTTATTACCACAGAATTTTTCCACTATGGTCTCAATCACTAGTAAAAAATCTTCTTCTAGACAATTTGATGTCAATAGTTCTAATAATGGCCCCATTTAGAAGAAAAAATAGAAGATAAAGAAACGTATGATTTGGGGCGTGGCTAGCTTTGATTGACAGGTCACTAACAAGGCGAGCGTCATCAGGAGAGAAGCAGAGCGATGCATATCCACGGCAACGTGTCAATAAAGTTATATATAACGTAATATAGATAGAAAAGAGGACGTTTAGCGGTTTGGTCTCATAACTTTGTCATTAAGTGAAAATACAGTGAAAGGGTCAGTTTATTTGAACGTTTTGTTCAGTAAAAATGTCTTGTTCAGCGTTTGGTTGGACTAACAGACACTCCAAGGAGTCGCTGGTCAGTTTTCTGAGGTAAGTAACATACATTTTGTTTTTGTTTTTTGCTAGCCAAAACTAACATCCCAGTTAATGCTCCAGTTAATGCTAACATGAATTAGCAGCAGCTTCTCTCAGTCAGGTTGAGGTGTAGAGAGGCTGTAGTCAGTGATCAGATCCCTCTCGCTCTTCCACAGTCCAAATATGGTCTGCTCCCCGTATCGGAAACAAGATGGCGATGAGTGTAACGCTGAACTCGATGCTTCCAACAGGCCACAAACCAATGGGGGACGTCACGGTGACTACGTCCATTATTTATATACACTCTATGGGCTTAACCTGCCTTCTCGTCTCTGTAGGTGAGGAACAGCTGAAGGACCTCACTCTGAGAGACGACGGGGTGGCGACACAGCCGGGTCATCCACGCCTGCAGCTGCTCCATCCTCGTCATGATGAAGTCCGCCTCGAACCTACCTGGCAGCACAGGTCAGAGGTCACACAGGGGAGAGGTCAGAGGTCACACAGGTAAACACTCAGAGGTCATCCTGAAAGTCCAGAACCAGCCTTAAAAATACTGGTGATGAAATGTCTCTTTGTGGCAGTTTTGTGTTTCTTTGAGGTGTTTTTCTTATCTTTTTGTAGTGGTTTGTGTCTCTTTGCATCATTTTGTATCACTGCTAGGGCTGGGCGATATATCAATATAAAAGATATATCGATATATTTTTAAATGTGATATGGATTTTGACAATATTGCCTATATCGATATAGTTAAAAAAAATTCTTTCTTTATATATAAATGCTGCCCTTACTAGAGATTGTCATATTTAGTTCTTTTGAAATGTTTGTTATTCTTTTCTCATATAAATATATTTATTTCAGAAAAAGATTGGCCCATTTTATTTCATCGGCTATTTTTATTTAAGATATGTTTTTATTTAAATGTGCACTTTAAATGAGCTTTGATAAAATAAAATAAAAAAGCTATTCCTGTTGTTATACAGTATTTATGGTATAAATAAAATGGTTTCAATAAAACTACTTGTGACATGTCATATTCGGCTTTGACTGAACAGTTGCTCTCACTATAAAAATATCAGGATATAAATCGTACATCGATATTCAGCCTAAATATCCCGGGATATAACTTTTGGTCCATATCGCCCAGCCCTAATCACCCCATGTTCCTGTAATGATGTTGTGTCTTGTGGATGTTTAGTGTCTTTTTTTAGTGACTTTGTGTCTCTTTGCATCTTCCTGTAGTGTTTTTTGCATCTTGTGGCATTTTTACATATCTTTCTAGTTGCTTTGCATCTTTGTTGTATTTTTGAGTCTCTTTTGTGGTTCTGAATCTCTGCATATTTTTGTTGTGGTTTTGCTTCTTGTGGCTATTTTTTGTCTCTTTGCATCTTCTTGTAGCGGTTTTACGTTTTTCTTGGCAGTTTCGCATATCTCTGCAGTGTCTTTTTGTTGAGTCTTTGAAAAATTAGTGCGCATCTACACATGAAGTCAAACCCAGAGGTCAAAGGTCATACAGGTGGTTGTACAGGTGTGGTTGTCATGGCGCCTACTCACCTGTCACCTGTTTGTCAGGCAGCGAGGGGATGGGCAGCACCGAGCCAAACTTCTCCAGTAGACGCTCGTACAGCCAATCAAAGTGCTTGTAGCGATGATTGACAGGCGTGTTGGTTGACTGAAAGGAAATAGTTCAGAGTATTACCGTATATTAAGTATCACTGTAGTAGTACTATGTACTGTGGTAGTAATACTGTGTGCTCTTACATTTGGAGTAACCTGGTACTCGATGAAGCTCTTCAGTCCGTAAAGTTTAGACTCTTTCTTTGGGTCGGCGATCCAACAGTCGAGAGGAGTCGTCGGGTACAGCCAGACCGGACCGACCTCTCCCATCTGATTGGACGATGAACAGGAGCCAATCAGAGAGCTGTGGTCGCCAAAACAGTGATCAATAAAGTTGATTACTCACGTAAACAGGAAGTCTGTCTCTGCTGTTAGCCGGAGGTTTAGCCAACAAGAAGACTTCCGGACTCGGACCTTTGGAGAACGGAAACCTGAGAACAAACGGGATTACTGAGTTCTACTGACTTTTACTGGGCTCTACTATGGATCTGATGAGTTCTACTGGACTCTACTATGGATCTGATGAGTTCTACTGGACTCTACTGTGGATCTGATGAGTTCTACTGGACTTTAATGTGGATCTGAGGAGTTATATTGGACTCTACTGTGGATCTGATGAGTTCTACTGACTTTAATTGGACTCTACTGCGATCTGATGAATTCTGCTGACTTCTACTGGACTTTACTGTGGATCTGATGAGTTCTACTGGACTCTACTGTGGTCTGATTAACTCTACTGGACTCTTCATTTGATAAGAGTTCTACTGACTGCTACCAGATTCTACTGTGTGGATGTTTTTACTTGTTCAGGGAAAGCTTCATGGAGGGTCCGTGGGTACTCCTTCCTGAAGCCCCACCCTCCTCATCCTGCTGATTGTCACCATGGTAACCACCCACAGATTGGTCATCCCAGTCGTCGTCCCACTCACCGTCATCGTCCTCAGCGGCTGCAGGACACAGGAGACAGTTAATGTAGTGAACATGGAGAGTACATTAAAGTACCGGAGTAATCTGCTGAAAATACCGTGTTGTGTGTGCGTATATCCGTCTGTTGGGTTGTTGACAAAAGCCTCCGCCCCTGACCACGAGTCCCCTCCTGCTTCACCGCTGCCACAGACCTGAAACACAACATCGAAACCATAAAACACTGAGGCCCTCAGCTATACTGTGCTTGTTCTGAGTCTCTTTGGGGTCATTTTGCATGTCGTTGAAGTTTTCCGTCTTTTCAAAGTTTTGCATCTCTTTGTCTCTCTGTAGTAGGTCCGCACTGAGGTGGTTGAAATGTGAGGTATCTCTTTGTGTATCTCTTTGATGGTTTTGAATTTCTTTGTGTCATGTTGCATCACTTTACAGTCATTTTTGAAGCTTTCCGGTGGTTATGTCTCTGTGTTTTCCTGCCTTTGGGTTTAGTTGTCTCTTGTTTTGTTTTTTTGTTGTTTTGTATGTATTTTTTAGGTGATTTTATGTCGCTTTGGCCTTGTCTTTCGTCTCTTTGTGGGATTTTTTTGTCTCCTCAAGGTGATTTTTTGTCTCTTTGGGTTTTTTTGTCTCTTTGTGGTGGTTTTCTATCTATTTGGATTCCTTTTGCATCTTTGTTCTTGTTTTTCATCACTTTGAGGTGATTTTTAGTCGCTTTTGTGGTATGTTTGCGCTCTCTGTCGATGTTTTGTGTCACTTTGTGACTGATTTCCCTGTCTTTGTGGGTTTTTTTGTACGTATTTGTGATAGTTTTTGGGTCTCTATTTGTTTTTAATAAGTGCGTATGCAGATGATACCGTTGTTTACTACCGAGTGATAATGACGGACAAACAGGAAATGGAAGGAGCTTCTTTCTGATGATCCAGGTGACAGGAAGTCGAAAGCTCACCTGTAAATACCCCTCAGGTACCAGTCCGGTTTGTCCGTTAAAGTTCTGGGCTGAGATCCAGCCTCCACCCACAGTCTGTACACAGAAACACACGCACACATTATGACAGACATTCATGTGTACTGCTTACTGTATATGTGTGTGTGTATATATATATATATATATAAACATATGTGTGTGTGTGAACCTGGTCTAGCACAAAGACGGTCTCTCCCTGTCGGACTGACAGCTCATTGTTTCCTGGTTCTGCTGTGAAGTCATACAGAATTTTAGCCTGAAACAAAACAAACAAATAAACATCAAAACTGTCAGTAAAAATTAAAGAGTTCACCTCTGTGTTATTTTTTCCAAACTAAACCAAACACTGGTTCATGCAGCGGTCCTCAGGAAAGACCTGGTTATCAGTAAAACTACAGACTGTGACAAACAGACGACTCTGACTTCCTGTCAGACCAGAAGTCTTCTGTCAACAGCTGCAGGCTCTCTGTCTGCAGCTCACACCAGACTCCACTGAAACTTCACACAATTCTTGTTTTCAACAGAAAACATGTAACTTCTTAAATCATATGAAATTAGTACACATCTGCAATAAAATACTGTGAGTAGTAATAATTTCCTCTCCTACCAGACTCCTGTTGAAATGTGGCACACTTTTTATATATTTCTTTCAGTTTCTGTAGATTTTTTCTTAAGAAATCCTTTAAAACAGATGTTTGTTGTTGTTTTAATTCAATATTTTTCCTTATTTCTGCAGTAAAAAAACAACCATATTGCTGAAAATATAATTTTAAGATTATTTTTGCATGAATACCTCCATGAAATTCTTATAGTCGGGTAGCTTAGCTAAATAAAGGGGACACGCCGGACAAAAGCACCAATTCTTTTTCCACATGCTCTCTACAATATCACCATAGGTTTCAATTTTTGATGGGAGCCACTTCATCAAGATTGTGGATCGGAGATGGCAACCATATAAAATCTATGAGAACCAATATATCTTCCAAGCCACTTAGAAGGTCAATCTTGGTGTCAAAATCTACATTTTCTGGGTCAAAGAATCATTTAAAGCTATTAAGAATATCACTAGATGAATATTTGATCAAATAGATATGTTCACTTTTGCCATGTATTTACGTAATGTCGAAGTTCCTAAGCCGTCGGACATATATTGATATAGGTCATATTCTGAAAAATGCACAATATGCATGCATTTAATTGAACTTTATTAGCTTTACTCATATTTTTGTTACATTTACAACTACAAGAGATCTTTGCAATACCATGTTGCCTTCTTGCATGAGCACCTTGCACCACAACCGCTTGCACCCTTACAACCGCACTTGACCAGTTCATTGCAGGCTTTTGACGCAATCAGTAGAATGATTCACACAGGAAGCCAGACCTGGCTGTCTTCAACCAGTGTCCTGTGTAGTCTTTTCTTCTTCATGGTGTTGTTGTTTAGACTTTATATGGCTGCCATCTCTGATCCAGAATCTTGATGAAGTGGCTCCTACCAAAAATTGAAAGCTATGGTGATGGAGAGCATGTGGAAAAAATGTGGTGCTTTTGTCAGGCGTGTCCCCATTCTTCTCAAATCTGGTCCTAAGCCGTCTGACTATTAGATTAAGTTAAAAAAATAATAATAATAATAAAAAAAGGTTTTTTTTAGAATGTTTGATGGCACTTTTGATATTTTCCTTGCATCATTTCTTTTAGTTTATTTGATATCTGAGAGTATATACACTATACTATACATATAATCCTTTCAATAAGTTTCAGCTTTAATATATATTCTTACCAGAGTCCATAGAATGTTTTCTAAATGTCTGCACGTTTGCAATATTAAACAGTTTATTAACTGTATTTTCTTTCTTTGATCATGCATAATATCCCAAAATGCCTGTTTAATATTTCAATAATGGTTTTTTGTTCGACATCATAATGATTTTTCAACCAAACTCCTGCAGAATCTTGCATGATTTTTTTGTGCATGTTTTCACTGTTAAAGGACCGGTTTCTTTAGTTTTTCTGGTATTTTACTTTCACGCAAAATCTTTTAATAGTCTTACAGAAACGTTCTGCGACTTTACTGACATTAAAATCTTATTTATATCCTATTTAAATAATATTTATTCAGTTATAAACGGAGCGTTCACTTGCTGCTGAAATTCACAGTTTTCTCTATGGAGTTCTGCAGGGCTGGCAGCGGTCGGTTCTGACGCGGCTGAGGTCAGAGGTCACCTTAACGTCACAGGTGAGCGGTCTTACCTGTTGAGCCATGATGAAGTCCGCAGCAGCAGCTTCTTATTATCTTATTTTTTTATAGTTTCATCCTGTCAGCCTCTCGGCGAGCGACCTGCAACTTCTTCTTCTGTGTCAAAACAAACAACAGTGTCTCCACTTCCGGTCCCTGGTTTCACAATAAAAGCCGCGCGTTTTATATATTCTTTTTTAAATTTTTATAATTAAATTATATTAGAAAAAATTATATACAGATTATACAGATAAAAATACAATTTTTATATATTCTTAATTATATTTTTATTATTTAACATTCAAAAAGAAAACGCATTCAACACTGAAAAACGTCTTTATCCTGAATAAAAACAATAGTTTGTTAAATGGGGTAAATGTGATTATTTTAAAATAAATTATTTAAAAATAATTTACACTCAATAAATGCAATAAGTACAGTTATATACTGACAGGGCAGTGAATTACATTATTCAGTAGCGTATTGCTCGATAAAACAGTTGTTGTATTTATCTTATTTCTGATGTGTTTTATTTTTACAGTACATTCGTCAGTTTCCGGTGTTATACCGTTTTTAAGATGAAAACTTGACAGTGACGTCAAACATCCGGAACAACTGAGTGGCTACTGAAGGCGTTTCCTGTTAAACCGACGCCACTTAAAAAATATATAAAATATAATAATAATAATAATAATAATAATAATAATAATAATAATAATAATAGTACATTATAGAAACGTTTCCTCCACTGCATTGTAAAAAAAACGACAACTGTGCTATACAAAATGTAAAAATATTAACTGTTTTATTGTTATGAACATTTCAAATATAATTCTTTAATTGTAACTTTAAAATAATATTTTATTTTGTTTGATTAATAAACATTTTAAACATTTTCTTTAAATTCTTATTGAACATTTGAAACATATTTACTTTTAATTTTTTAATAATTGAAAAATAAAAACATCAAATGTTTTTTCTTTAATAATTGAACATTTACATTATATTTTTATTACTAAATTATTGTCCATTTCAAATGTTACTAAATTGCAGTTTAAATCAATATTTTATTTTTATTTAAATAGTTCAATCAATTTTGTTTTCATCTATTTAAAAAAATCACTTTATTTAATTATTGAACACTCCATTGGACTTTTTTTTATTGCAAATTAAACATTTTAAACATTCGTTCTTTCTTATTAAACATATAAACCACATTTTATTGTTTCAATTATCAATGTTTTATTGAACATTTAAAATACATTTACTTTTTTATTTTGTATTTTTAACATTTAAAATATTTTTATTTCACATCATTTGAAATATTTAACACTATATCTTATTTAAACATTTTGTTTTCATACTATTTAATATTTCAAACATATTTACTATCTCTCTGTTTGTGTGTGTGTGTGTGTGTGTCATAATTTAATGTATGGAATTTAATGTTCTTGTTTGAACTGTTTTATTAACTCAGATGATAGCACTCTTTACCTGCACTGTAAGTTCACCTGTCCGCCTCCAGGCGGCGCTGCTGCTGCCTTTAGTTTCATCAGGTAAAGTCAAAAACAATGAAACCGTCTTCACTTCTGTGTTCACTGTATTTATTAATAAATAATAATCAAAAGAGTAGGGTTTACAGTTTGTCACCATTTATTGATTAATTCAAAGATCATTTTCATCTCACAGAGAAAAAGTTTTAGTTAAACTTTGTTTTGAAGGGTCTGGCATTAGAGGTGCAGCTTCCTGTTAAACAGCTGATATACATAAATAATGATGTGTTACCAGGTGACTTTTTAATGATCAATTATCACATTACATCATAAATCATCAGTTTAATCATTTAATGATCAATCAATCAGCAGCCAGACTCTTCCTTTACAAATAAATACTGATCACGTGTGAATGTTTTTCAGTATGAATGTATTGATCAGGTGACTGAATGTATTGATCAGGTGACTTAATGTGTTGATCAGGTGACTGAATGTATTGATCATGTGACTGAATGTTTTGGTCAGGCGTATTGATCAGATGACTGTTAGAGAAGCTGCTGTTATTACATGTTTCAGCCAAACTTCAGCACTCTTCAGTGGACACACCACCACATGACAGCCGCAGACGCCAGCAGACCAATCACAGAGCTCGCTGCAGAGGAGGGGGCGGAGTTACACAGGTCAGAGTTGCAGCACTTGAAGGTGAAACGGGAAACCTGGAAATGATTGATAAAGTTATTGATCAGTGGTCGGGTTATAGGCTAATCACCAGACTCCTTTTAATTTTTTACACATTTCTGTACATGTTTGCATCGCTAGTCCACCAGCCCCGAGTCTGTAATAAAAATATAATAACCTGGGGTTTTCAATGTTTTGGGGTATTTTGTCCATTTTTGAATCCTTTTTATCCTGTCTGTATATACCGCTTAAAAATGTTTAAATGCCATGTTGGTGTATTTTTTTCACCTACATGACCTAATAATAATTGATTTTTTATTCTGACTTACTGGATCAACATTTTGAACCAAAAGAAACAAAGAAAAAACAATGTAAATGTGATCTTGTGATTGTGTGTGATCCTGTCATCCAACTCTGGTTTTTATTCTAGTGGGACTCGATTTTATTTGTGTCTTGTGTGTTTAGTGTAACAATTTTGGTCATTTTGTGTCTTTTGTTGTGTCTTTTTTAGTTATTTTGTGTCTTTTTTGGTCATTTTGAGTCTTTGTAAGTCTTTTTGTGTCTTTTTGTGTCTTCTGTTGTGTCTTTTTTAGTTATTTGGTGTCTTTTTTGGTCATTTTGAGTCTTTGTAAGTCATTTTGTGTCTTTTTTGGTCATCTGTGTCTTTTGTTGTGTCTTTTTTGGTAATTTGGTGTCTTTTTTTTGTCATTTTGTGTCTTCTGTGTCTTTTTTTGGCCATTTTGTGTCTTTTTTTGGTCATTTGTGTCTTTTTTTCAGTATTTTTGTGTCTTTTTTGGTCATTTTGTGTCTTTTAGTCCTTTACTCCAACAGAGAATGTGATTTTGAATCTTTTTTTTACTTTCATAACACTATCATGCTCAATAAAGAATCTGAAATGTTGCAAATGTGAACAAAGGTGTCAAATATAACATATAAGAGGGTTACAACCAGTTTTTTCATTTTATACTAAATATATTTGAGCTTGTCTCCAGTTTTACTTGGTATATCATCATCAAACTGAAAGTAGGACTCCACGCTGCTTTGTTTTCTTGTCTGGATGTGATGAAGAAGTCATGCTTTGGTGCTTTTGGTGACTCCAGAGGGTTAAATATTGTATTATCCTGAAGTTTTGTTTTTTTTCAGACAGATTTCCCCATGACACAGACTAGAAAATTGGTGAAGAAAGCTTTTATGGTTAATCAAGTTATCTAGAGTCACGTCATAAAAGGCCCATTGTAGGATGCATATAAACCAACTGTCCAGGCTCTTTAGTTTGAGCCTTTTTCTCTGTAACCTCACTTGCTGTGTTACCCTGTTAAACGCTCCTTCTTGTATAAGAAATATTAAATTAAACCTAACTTTGACACTCTTAATAACAGAGTCCATCTGCACCTGAGTCCACCCTTTCATCAGATTCCACTTGCATTGGACTTCTCCTGCACTGGAAACCACTTGAGTCCACCTGTACCGTAGTTCACCTGAGTCCATTTGTATCCAGTCCACTTGTGACTGAGTCCAACTGAGTCCATCTGCACCTTAGTCCATCTACTTCCATGAATGACTTCAAACAGGTGAGTCAAACGAACCTCTGTTCTCTTTGTTCACTGCTGTGATTGTAGTGGTTTTAAAGGTTTTACTGTTAGTAGTAATAGTGGGGCGGCATAGCTTAATATATCATACCAATTGTTCATTTTGTGATAAAAGCACCAAATTTGGCAGATGTGTTGATAGATATATTGGGAACAAAACTGGATACTGGGCCATCACAAACTCAGACCTTGTTTGCCTTGGCAGCCATTTTTAAAAATAGACTCACTTTGCGCCGTATTACGTCAACTTCCCGATATGATATCCTGGCATGCTTTTTACCAATGGCCAATGGGTCCAATGTGCCGCGGACAGAACATCAGAACGCCAAGGAGTCCATTTATTACAATAACATGCAGAGGCAATCTTACCATTTTGTTGCATTTTCTTTAATTTGTTATTGTTTTACATTGTAAAAAAAACATATTTTCAGTTGAACTATAATGTAATTAATATTTGTGGTGTTGTTAACATGTAAACAGCAGCTTGGAGCGCAGGTTCTATCTACTTGTAACAGCTGGCCGCCATTTGGAAAATTGCCAGCCATGGTCATCAGAATGTGAATATGCGATGGCCCAATATCCAGTCTTTTTCTAAACATATTAAGCTACATATGCACCAAATTTGGTGCTTTTGTCACAAAATGAACATTAGGTTAGCTATGCTGCCCCACTATAATGTTAGTAGTAGGCCTAGAATACTTATTTTGTATCTGAATACTTTTAGTATGTTGCTTTTTGTTCCTCCAGTACTACATGAGTTGCATCTCAGGTGGTGGATAAAATAGTAGAATAGAAAAAAGTAGAACAGAGTAGTTGTTACCTGGGGGAACATCTGTGACAGTCGGCCGTACTCACAGTCTGAATACTTAAGACACTGACGGAAAGTCATCCCACCTGCAGAATAAACAAGAGACCAATAAAAACCAAAAGAACAACATGAAGTAGAACCTTAAACAGGACGACAATATAAACAGTAGAACCTCAAACAGGACGGTAACAGAAATGGTAGATCCTCAAACAGGAGTAAAACAGAAACAGTCCAACCTCAAATAGATGGGCAACAGAAACAGTAGAACCTCAAACAGGATAACAACAAAAACAGTAGAACTGTCAATAGGAAGGCAACAGAAACCGTAGATCTTAAAAAAGGATGGCAACAGAACCAGTATAACCTCAAAAAGGACATACAACAGAAACAGTAGAACCTAAACAGGAAGACAACAGGACCAGTAGAACCTCAAACAGGACTGCAACAGAAACAGTAGAACCTTAAACAGGAAGAAAACAGAAACAGTAGAACCTCAAACAGGAGAACAACAAAAACAGTAGAACCGTCAATAGGAGAGCAAAAGAAACTGTAGATCTTAAAAAAGGAAGGCAACAGAACCAGTAGAACCTCAAAAAGGACATTCAACAGAAACAGTAGAACCTTAAACAGGAAGACAACAGAACCAGTAGAACCTCAAAAAGGACTGCAACAGAAACAGTAGAACCTCAAACAGGAGAACAACAAAAACAGTAGAACCGTCAATAGGAGGGCAACAGAAACCATAGATCTTAAAAAAGGACGGCAACAGAACCAGGAGAACCTCAAAAAGGACATACAACAGAAACAGTAGAACCTAAACAGGAAGACAACAGAACCAGTAGAACCTCAAAAAGGAGAACAACAAAAACAGTAGAACCGTCAATAGGAGGGCAACAGAAACCGTGGATCTTAGAAAAGGATGGCAACAGAACCAGTAGAACCTCAAAAAGGACATATAACAGAAACAGTAGAACCTAAACAGTAGAACCTCAAACAGGAGTGCAACAGAAAATGTACAACCTCAAACAGTAGAACAGCAGAAATAGTGGAGCGTCTAACAGGAGGGCAACAGAAAAAGTTGAACCTCAAACAGGAGAACCTTAAAAACAGCAGAACCTCAAACAGGAGGACAACAAACAACAGAACCTCTAATACTAGAATAACAGAGACAGTACAACAGGACGACAGCAGAAACAGTAAAACCTCAAACAGGAGGGCATCAGAAACAGGAGAACAATAAAACTATAGAACCTGTTACAGAAAAGTAACAAAGACAATAGAACCTCAAACAGGGCGACAGCAGAAACAGACAAACAGCCAATTGGATGACAACAGAAATAGGAGGACAAAAAAACAGTAGGACCTCTAACAGTAAAACAACAGAGGTAGTAGAACCTCAAACAAGACAACAAAACAGGAGAACCGCTAACAGGAGGACAATAAAAATGTAGAACCACAAACAGGAGGGAAACAGAAACTGCAGTAGAACATTTGAAGCTTAGACTGAGTTATTTCAGAGCTTACAGGTTGTTGGTTTTTAAAAAAATCAGGATTAGACATGAAGTTTATAGGGACTGTATTCTCTGCAGTACAGGTGTAGCAGTGTTCAGGTACCTCTCTCGGTGAGTGTGAGACAGGCGTCGTCATAGCTACACTCTCGTTGTTTGCTGCAGCTGGCTGTGTAGTCCTTACAGCTGTAGCAGCGGATTGCCGATCCTGAAACACAGAACACAACCGTCGTATTGCTTCTACTGGAAAAAAACTGGAAGCTGTGTAGTGACAGCCCTCTGCGGGATTTATTAACAAGTATCACAAAACACATACAATATTCAAGATACACAAAGCAGGTTCTTGGTTCGAATAGCAACTGCCAATTTTTCCTATTTCTGTTACTATATACCTAATGTTTGTGCGTAAGTTCTCATACTTTCCTGTTATTGTTCCAAATGGTGCAGTGTGATTTCATAACTCAGAGCTGCTCATATCTTAATCAAGCAGGAGTTTCCTGTAAAAAGAGATTTCTGTGTGTTTGTCAACCCATATGTGAAGCATTTTTAAACTGCTATATGTCTGATATTTTAATACATCTTTAAATTAATTCACAACAGCTGGAACCTCCACTGTGTGGGATCTGGCCTCCTAGAAGCCTTAAACCTGCATTCTGTCTAATGTACAGCAGGGGGCGACTCTATTGGCTGCAGAAAGAAGTCAGATTGTATAGCAGCATTGATCATATGATGATTCAATAAATATTCTCGTCATAAGTTGGTCTCAACTGCTAGTTTCAAGTCTTCTCTAATATAGCATGATGTTAATTTAGTAATGTACGGTCCGATAGACCAGTGGTTTTCAAACTTCTGCCCAAGACACACCAAATTGCAAGCCAAAATCTCAAGGCACACCTGTATTAATATTCTTTCAGTTTGTAATCATATTCCTTCACTTCCAGTAGTCACGTTGACCTCGTTACTACTTCACTTCCAGCATTTATTTACTGTTTAAACTGTTTTCTATAAAGCCTTACTATGAAATATTTTGACGTAGATAAGTGGTTTTGTAATGAAATCATAGAAACTGTGACCTTTTTTTTTTTTTACAACCACAAACCATATGTTTATGTATAACTAGGTTGTTTACTAGCGAAGCCACAGCACCATCTAACTCTTTTTGTGCCTAAAGCTAGACAACCTGCAACCGCCTGACAACATCAGCCATGTGTTTAAAATAGCAATTATTACATTTAGGTATGAGAACATGATAATCTCCTGCTACCAGAAGCAGCCACTGTGAGTCATACTGCATTAGACGCATGCATACTGCATGCGTCTGCTTGTCACAAAATTCCACAGCACACTATTTGGGAACCACTGCCAAAGACCGTAAACTAGGGTAGGGTTTAGGGCTGTGAACTTTTTTGTCGGTTGTGTGTTTTTTTTTTCTTCATGAAGTGGAAACACTCTAATATTGTGTCGATAGATGATTCGTCTAATCTGTTGATGGTTGGTACTCCATAACTATCTGATAAATTATTTTAAAGTTCTTTATACATTCTTCGTGCTTCTTTTAAAACTCAAATGTGTGCCCTGTTAGTGTTTCATTGTTTCCTCATACATGCAAAATATTTACATGGCAGTTTGTTTTTTCTAATCTAAAACTTTAGTGATCAGAAAACATCCAGTGAGTTTCTGTATTTCCGTCATGTTTAACAAATAAAAACAGTATTGTAAAATCAGAATGGAACCAATTCCAGTTTAAAGAACCAACAGAATCAAACGTACCCAGTCCGAACAGAGCGGAG
This sequence comes from Centropristis striata, assembly GCF_030273125.1. Taxonomy (NCBI): domain Eukaryota; kingdom Metazoa; phylum Chordata; class Actinopteri; order Perciformes; family Serranidae; genus Centropristis; species Centropristis striata. Next base: position 17,514,870 of record NC_081540.1, read on the forward strand.
CAGATCACCAGACAGATCCCCAGGGAGCACTTCATTTTTCCCTCAGTATGGCTCACACACTCATCTGAGTACACAGTAGCACATTCATTCATGTGGAGACAAAAACATCCAACAAATGTTTCGCTGACGGACATAAAGTGTAAATACAGTGTTCAGTACGGCGTGTACCATGTGTACTCACCCAGCAGCAGCAGTCGCAGTAATACTGCAGTTCAGCAGTACTTTTGTTGTTGATGTTGTTGAGGAGAGCACAGACTGAGTGCTGACTCTGAGTTTGACTGACAGCTGAGTGGAGCTGAAAGGCCACACCCACTGGGAGGAGCCTGTAGGTGCCTGTTTGAAAAATAGTCACTTTATTTATCATTTTCTGTTTTTACTTTTATTTTCAGTTTGAATGTCAGAGGACATTAAACATGAAATGAGACTGATTTGTTGTTATTCACTCTGAGGACACAGTGGGACCCGCACTGTAAAAACAAAAAAAAGTCTGGCGGAAAAACTTGCCAAGCACTTGCCGTCAAATAACAGTTAGCAACCGTACGTTTTTTTTTTTTAACAGTCTTTTTCTTTTAAAGTATGTATATTATACAGTTACTGTAAAGGACTTGATTAAATTCTACTTTAAGCTTGGCTTGAGATTCTACAGTTATTGAGCACAGTGGGTGATATATTTTTATAAGTATGTGTAAGTATGTGTGCTCTGAGAAGGATTTTGAAATGCAATGCTCCTATGTGCCATCGGCTGTGGCTCGAATGTGAAGGGACACAAAATTACCAACTCCCCCCCAACAAAATAAAAAAAAAAGGACACAGAATTACCAAAAAAGACACCAAATTACCAAAAAGTTACGTTCTTTACGCAAGTTACGTTTTTACGTAACTTGCCATAGAAATGTGACCCTTGTAACTACTTCATTTCTGGCATGTATGTCCATTTATTTACTGTTTTTTTGCCACGTTTTTTCTCCTAAACCCAGGTCAGTTTTTTACAACATAAATCCACAGAAACTGCAGCATTTTTTACAACTGCGGACCGTAAGTTTGTGCTATTTTCAGAAAGAATATGTATAAGTATATATGTGCCGTAATTTGTGGTACTGACACACGACCTGTGCCGTTCATGTTGGAGAACCTGTTGGTTATGAACCGTGGCATAAAATCCATCCTTACAATAATCCATCCCAGCTGTTAATACTGAAACTGTTGTTTTGGGAAATATGCTTTTATGTAACTTATGAGAATATTTTAGACAGAAAATATTAAATAATGAAGCTATTGAAGCTTGTTGTAGGAATACATCTTTATTTTTTATTTTTTGATATAAGTCTTCTTTTTAATTTCAAAACTAAGATTGTGGTTTCACTCAAAAGTATTAAAGGTAAGATGTGTGATATTGCAGTTTAAGTAACCAGCGTTTGTTGTGATCCATATGACTAGTGATGTTAGAACAACACAATAATATGGGGTTAAAAGACAAGGAAGTTTTAGTACCACTTATAAGGGTGTTTCCACTACCGCCAAATACCCGGAATGAGGCGGGTCTCACTCGCCGAAAAGCCCCTAATTTGAATATGAGCCGTCCGGAGTGGTCTATTGATGGGACTTTTTTTTGTCCCAGTAGAAGAGCAAGGCCGTTTTTCTCCTCTGAAAAAAGCCTGGTTGCTCGACGCCACAACAACATGCGACATTTGTAAAAGCCAGTGAAGCAGTGTTGCCAACTTAGCTACTTTGTTGCTATATTTAGCGACTTTTCAGACCCCCTTAGCGACTATTTTTTTTAAAAGCGACTGGCGATAAATCTAGACTTTTGGAGAATTGTAGCAGTACAGTGTGTATGTGCTGCTGCAGGAGGTCTTCACTAAAAAAACTAAAAACAGTAGAGTCTGTCTGTCAGCAAGAAAAACGTATCTATTGTTTGTCATTTCCATTCAGTCCCAGTTCTGGGTTATTAAATTAATGAATTTATCACCAGGATAGTCTATATACAGACGCAAATAATAGGCCAATAAAAAAAGAATATAATTTAAAGGCATTCCTGTGCCCCTGAGCAGGACACAGTTCACAGAATAAATACACAATGCAGGTTGTTATTCATGTGCAGCTGTTTGTTAAAAAGAACACTTATTATTATTAGTGCATGTCTACAGCTGTTAAAGCCAACTGACAGTTGATCCAGCTGTGATCCGCTTCCAACCGTCATTAGAAAAGAGGGAAGGACGTCTCATGTCTCTTAAAATATTTCGCAAGTGACTCAAGTGAATGCGCAGTGAGGGAAGCGGGGATGCAAAATAAGAGAGTTGGGAGAGACCGGAGAGACCCATGGAGTTGCGCATGAACCGTTTCGCAGGCAGCTTCAGCTCTCGCATTGTTTAACTGCGGATTTCCACCGGCTGCGGAACGGCTGCGCTGCGGTTTGGCTCCGTCCTCTGCCTGGCATCAATTCACACCGGGCACGTAACGGGCGCGTAGTGTGCCAGCCTTATACGCGAGAGATAACGCGAACACGCGATAATCCTGAACGTACGGGAGACCGCGGGACCCCGCAATTAACTGTGTGTATAAAGGAAACAACAACAATAAACAGCTTACTTTGCTTTTCCTGACCATCTATTCTTATAAATAGAATGTGTTATGTCATAAATGATTGTATGCTGTTCCACTTCAACAATCAGTCTCTTGTCGTCCATGTCTCCGACCCTCTGAGACCCTTTGATTGATTGATTGATTGATTGATTGCTGATCTGGTGCCACTGGTCTAGATGTAATGTTGATGTGAAGTAAAAATAGAAGTGCTGCAGATTGATCGTGCTGCAGAGCGGAGAGCCGCGGCTGGGACGCTGAGACGTTACGCGGCGCGCCCGGTGGAAATGGTTTCATTGATTAGAGTGGCAACCGGTGGAAATCAGGCTTTAGAGACGCAAAACTGTGTGAAGCTGCCAACCGGTTCTGAATTTCGCGATACTAGATCCATGACTCTACAACCGATTAATCTAGGAATTCAATATGTTTCAGTATTTTTTTTTTTTTTTTACATTTTTCAATTGTTTTTAACTTTTAACTGTAAGAAAACAGAAAGTTGCCTTTTTTTACATTCAGCAATATGATGAATATTTTTGGTTTTCTTACATGTAATTTAACATTCAAGACCATAAAGCAATTGCATAATACTGTAAAATAAATGTCTAATTACATTAATTTAAAGATTTTAACTTCCATTTTATGGTTAATGTTTGTAATAAAGGTAATTTACCTATTTTATGGCATTTGAACCTAATGTGGAAAAACAAGAAAAACCCTGTAAAAATACTTATAATTAAAAAAAAACGTGGATTCTGTGGTGGATTCTGGTAGTTTTGAGTCTTGTTTTACGTCTCTTCTGTGGTGTTATGTGCTTCTTTGTGTATTGATGTTTTGTGTCTCTCTAAATGTCGCAGTAGACTCCTAGGTCAGTCTCAAAAGGCTTCCCTCATACAGACTGAAGACAAACCACCAGCTGTCAATTAAACACCTACTGATTGAAAAACAAAAATCTCCCATCTGTCCAAAGCTCCTGTGGCATATATACCAACAGTCCCAATGGGGCTCCAGCAGCTACAGTTAGCTTCACTTTAGCATCAAGCATCAACATTTTAGTGTTGGTGGATGTCTGTTTTACAAGTAAATGGTAAATGGACCTGCACGTATATAGCGCTTTTATAGTCGCTTTGTTACCACTTTTAAGTGGCACTGTACACTACAGACTGCGCTCATTGACCCGTTCACACACACATTCATACTGGTGGCAGAGGCTACCCTAAACGGTGCCACCTGCCA